>NC_139623.1:50785914-50835914 GCF_964638095.1 Poromitra crassiceps
ACACGTCGAGACCGTAGTACCTGACAAAAGTGTGATGAGAGGACCATGAGGCCACGGCATACATGTCCTCCACCGACACACCACGCAACAACGCAGAGGATGTCGCAACACCTCGCGTAGAATGCGCCTTGATACCCTCTGGGGCGTAGCGCCAGCAAGGAGCAGTATGTCTATTGTAGCGGAGGTAGCTCGCGCCCAATGTACTTAGTGTTAGGATGACGTCATCATTCCTACTTTGACGTCGTCATTCCGAATATGATGTCATCGATCACTGATGATGTCATGGTTCATAAGTGTCTTTCATGCCTTTCGCTAGTGATGTCATAGCACAGGTGATGTCATGTCTCTGATGATGTCACAAACGGTATGATGTCATAGCACAGGTGGTGTCATGCTCGGATCTATAAAGGCCTGTTCCGGCAGGCTCTGGCCAGTGATTCATAATCTAAACTAGGATCATACCAATCTCTGCAACGTCTGCAATCTGCAACTCCTGCAACCAGCAACTTCTGCAATCTCTCTGCAACCGTTCCCAAAACCTCGAACAGTGCAGCCCCAGCTATCAAGCTACCAAGTTCCACAACACCCCAGCTTCTCCAGACCTACCAAGTTTCCCGTGGTCATCAACTACCCGCGAATAGATCCACACGTCTAACTCCGATCCTGACAGTATGAATCACTCAGAAACGGATTTAGCGGATAGATTTCCACCGATCAAAGAGGCCTCAGCTGACCCACCAGGCGGTCAGCTGGATATCTCCACTCATCCTGATACCTTCACTCATCCTGATGTCTCCACTCGTCCTATCACGTTCGGAGACTTCCATATCATACTTAAGCACCTAGATCGAAGGCTAGATCGTCTCGATAGAAGGCTAGATCGTCTCGAAGGGCTAGGCCCCCAGGGTGTCACCCCGCAGCCTCTGCAAGACCTCGCACTTGAGTCAAGACGCCTGATTGCCCACCAGGAAAAAGCAATCCAGACTCTGGCTTCCGCAGCCGCTGATCGGCACGCCCTCTTGATTGGCCGGCTAGATCGTCTCGAAGCCCCAGCTTCCGAGCGGACCGCCGTTCCGGAGGTTTCCAGACCTGCTACTCCCCCGTCTACAGCGGCCGTTGCTTTTAGCTCTGCCTCTCGGCCGCCTCCAGCGGCTAAGGGCATATTCTGGGGGGGAGTTCGCGTCATCCCAGATCAGGGGCAGCCACATTCGAGTCCCAGCAGCCATCTGTACCGTGATCTGACCGGCAGGGTTCGCATCACACCAGAGGAGAGGCAGCGCCGTTTGGACACCCGGAGCTGCCTGTACTGTGGCCGAGCCGGGCATTGCCTCTCCTCCTGCTCCCGGCGTCCAGTGGGTGGTCCCACCGCTCGCCGGCCCGTGGTACTCTCGGTGGATCGGGACTCTGCGTGTCCAGCCGAGGGATCTGTGCGGTTGGGTAGCGCTCCCTGCGGGACCCAGGAGTGGCAGTGTGTCTCCAAGAGGGTTGACGAGTTGGAGAGGACTGTCGACCGTCTCATTGGGAAGTTCAATCGCTGCCTGCAGATCGGCTCCGTCCCCCCGCAGGGGGCCTCCGAGTCTACTGGCCCTGAGGCACAACCTGAGGCACAACCTGTGGACCTGCCCCTCGCCGAGTCTGAACCTGTCCCTGAGGCACAACCTGTGGACCTTCCCCTCGCCGAGTCTGAACCCGTACCCCAGCAGCAGCCAATTCCTGTCCTTGACCAACACGTAGGTTCCAGCTTCATGCTGGGAGGTTCCCGTAGTGTCGTCAGCCCTCGGTCAAGAGCAAGAAGAAATAAGAGGCGTTTAAAGGAGGGGACGGTGGGTGTCCTGCCCAAACTACAGGTCGGGAGGGCAGGCCTCGCTGTGTCAGATCCCCCTGCGGCTCTGCCTTCGGAGACAGCGGCATTTGACCCTTTTGATGGTCCCCAGCCTCCCATGTTTGGATCGTGCCCCGGGGGATGGCCGGCCCCAGAGGATCCACCGGACCCGGTGGAAGTTCTATCCACGTATCGGTCCATCTATGGCTTCGATATCCTGTATTAGGGAGGAGCACCTCCACTGTCCTGCACCCCCTTTGGGGTCTGACCACCTGCATCTAACCACCTGCTGAAGAGCACCTCACTCTCTTACACCCCCTTTGGGGCCTAACCACCTGCGTCTAACCACCTGCGGAAGAGCACCTCCACCAGAACCTACGGATTTTTTGTCTCCCAGATGCCATCCTTGATGGCCTCATTGGACGCCAGGTGACGTCCGTTGAGGGGAGGGTACTGTTAGGATGACGTCATCATTCCTACTTTGACGTCGTCATTCCGAATATGATGTCATCGATCACTGATGATGTCATGGTTCATAAGTGTCTTTCATGCCTTTCGCTAGTGATGTCATAGCACAGGTGATGTCATGTCTCTGATGATGTCACAAACGGTATGATGTCATAGCACAGGTGGTGTCATGCTCGGATCTATAAAGGCCTGTTCCGGCAGGCTCTGGCCAGTGATTCATAATCTAAACTAGGATCATACCAATCTCTGCAACGTCTGCAATCTGCAACTCCTGCAACCAGCAACTTCTGCAATCTCTCTGCAACCGTTCCCAAAACCTTGAACAGTGCAGCCCCAGCTATCAAGCTACCAAGTTCCACAACACCCCAGCTTCTCCAGACCTACCAAGTTTCCCGTGGTCATCAACTACCCGCGAATAGATCCACACGTCTAACTCCGATCCTGACACTTAGCACACAGATACTAACTGCACGTGTGCACGCCAGCTATCTGCAAAATACTATCGTTCTGTGCTAAACAGTACTAAATATTGCTATCTGCACCTATGCAAGGCAAGCTAGCTTTCACACTTCTTTGAGAGCGGACCTTGGTCAGCTCTCAAGAGCTTAGCTGCGGACAAGACCGAGGGTTCAAGGCGCCTGTGCAGCGTGCCCGTGCCCAAGGCAGAACACGCACTTAACGTGCCGATTCATACTCGGCCAAAGTAGTTTAACACACGGCCCATCCCCTCCCTGACCTTCCCTGCTCAGTAGCAAGAGGAAGCAGGAAGCTAACCACTAATAGCAAGCTCCCGCAGGGCACACCCTATTAGCGGGAGTACTGCTTAAGCCAGCTAGCAGGCTAGCAACAAGCACAGGCTAGACAGTAAGCAACCCGGAGGCTAGCGAACGTGCGCGTGCAATGGTAACGTAAGCGGCAATAGCCCATCCCGAAGGGGGGGCACCAATACCCACAACCTGTTAACCCGAGAGAACAGACGTGGAAGCCACTAGCTAAGCTAGCATAAGCACTGAGAGACAAGCGTGCGCTAACACAAGCCTGCGCACAAGCCGGTGCAGCGAGTCTCTACCCTGAGTAACACGGGGAAGCAAGCGTGACCGCAAGCAAAGGCCAGCGGCCCGCGAAGCTAGTCAATCTCAAAAGAAACTCCTCAGATCAATCTAGTAGATGCTATTTGCACGAGGCAAGCAACACTTAGCAGACAAGCAAGCTGGCTAAGATGGCGTAAGTACTGAGAGAAGCGCCCACACAACGTGCGGGGCGAGCTCACCTAGCTAGCGAATCGCCCAGCTAAAATCTCAGAGTGCCCCCTTCGGGGCCGATGCCAGTAAAAGCTACACTACATTTATGTATAGGTCCCAGCAACGCCTGAGCGGCGTGCTCCTGCCCTTCGGCATGCACACATCAAATTAATTGTGCCGGTCGTAACCGGCCAGCGTAGCCTCACAGCTAATACAGCACCTAGCTGTTCCCCCCTCTCTCTGCTAACAGGAATAACGGGGTTAACGTGCAAGCTAAGCCTGCAACGGTAAGAGCTGGAGTGCTACACATCACTAGATACTGGCTGCACGGGAGCAAGCTAGCTATCTAGCTAACTGAAGAGCATGGCTTCTAGCTACTACTCTCGCTTAAGGCGCGCCCTACACAGAGGTAGCTGGCGCGAGGTACTTAGCACACAGACACTAACTGCACGTGTGCACGTTAGCTACCTGCCACAATAACCGGGTGCGTTACCCTGTCTGGGGACGCAGCCAGATTGCTGGAGTGCTACAAGGTAGTGCAAGCTAGCTGCACTGAGCAAACTAGCTAACTATCTAACGCGCGCGCTCTAAAGCCGGCGCCTAAAGTACCTAGCACACGAAAGCTACCCGCACGGGTGCCAATGTAGCTATCTGTAACAACTGGGCTAATTAGCCTCTTTGTTCCTGTGCTACGTGGTACAAGCTATTTGCACGTATGCAAGCTTAACAGTTTTGAGCGCGGACCTAAATCGGCCCTCAAACGAAAACGCTGCCCCAGCCAGGGGAGCGAAGCAAAGCTACACAGCGGCAGCAATAACCACTACACGGCGGTAGCTAGCAGAGCTACACGGCGGTAGCAATAAACAGTTAACTAAGGAAGATACTCTTAGCTTAGATGACTTGTTCCGACGCCGCAGGGTGAAGGGTACAGGGTCGGGTCCCCGAAGCCTGCTTTATCCCGTCCACGCGAACCTCTTGAGGTGGGCAAATCAGACGGAACGAGCCTAGTATCTAAAGCTATGTAAGAGAGCTAACTCATAGTTAACCGCGGAGCTTTCTAAAACAGGTCTTCTCAGCGGCTGGAAGAAAGCGGGAGTGATTATCCCTGGGCTGGCAGGACGTGACGTAGTCACGTGGATCCGTGTCAGTCCCAGGGGGTACCACGCCACCTACGGGTGGGTGGTCAGGTTTTAATGAAAAGTAATTTTGGAGCAAAATAACAGTCTTCCATAGGGCTGCGTTGCAGCGTTTGAGGCACTAGTGAGAGCTTGAGTTCGAAACGAAGTAAAACTGTATTTCGGGAGTTTTGTGCTGTGAATTTAAGCCGATGGTGACTCGCGAGCGGAACAAGGTATTCTGTTTTGCTTTTGTGAATGTACATGTATTTTATTTGTTTATGTATGTGGTTTGGTGGGTGGTCTATTAACTTTGTCTTGATGTCTTTTAATTAGTTGTTTAATAAAGTTTGTATTTTAATTGTTACATTAGCTTTAATGAATTCTATGTAGGCCTACTATTGTGTGTATATATATACTGTAAATTGATATGTTTTGTATGTCCCTTTATAGTTTTCACGGTGTCAACCATCATGTCTCCCAGTCGTGCCTGTTGGAGAAAATAAATCAATGGTTCATCAGTTGAGACTCTCTGCGTCCTGTTACTACTGCCCAGAGCTGTTACAGACGTGAACTGTAAAAAAGAAAAGAAAAAGCAATTCCAGCGCGGGCCACACAGGGGGCGATCTTTGGGAAACCCTGAAGAGAATATAATATACATATATGTATACAAGTTCAAGTTCAAGTTCAAGTTTATTAGTGTCCCAAAGGGCAAATTGAGTTGCAGCATATAGACATACAAATAAGAACACTGACAAGAAACAACACAAGTAGCATGTTAAACATGTTACATGCATGTAGTTAGAATAAATAAAGGGCTAAATAAAACATCAAGGACCTTGTTTGTGGCACACAATGACCGATAATGTGCATGGTAGCATTAAAGTGCACAGCGATCGGTAAAGTGCCCAGCGATCCGTAAAGTGCACAGCGATCCGTAAAGTGCACAGCGATCCGTAAAGTGCACAGCGATCAGTAAAGTGCAGACACGCAGCGACCGGTAAAGTGAGGTAGTAGAATAAAGTGCACAAATGGCCAGTAAAGTGCACAAAGTAATGAAAGGTAAATCAATAGTTAAAAACAATAAAAGCAATAAAACAATAGAAACCATAAAATCAATAGAAACAATAAAACAATACAAACAGCGGCGGAGGCTGAAAGTAAAAAATGATAATAAAACACTAAACCATCATTGCCTTCCCTCAGCAGCGTTCAATGCTCGAATGGAGACAGGGACAAAGGAGAACTTGTGCCTATTTTTTGTGGCCCGTGGGGCACACAGTCGACGGCCAGAAGGAAGGAGCCTGTACTCCGAGCTTAGAGGGTGGGCTGCGTCTGAACGGATGGACAAAGCCTTCTTAAGTACTTGTCTGTTAAAGACATGGTCGAGGCTGTCCAGATGGATACCGGCTACTTTAGAGGCCACCTTCACAATTTTTCAGAGGGAATTCTTATCCTTAATACACAGGTTACCATACCAACAGGCAATGGAGAAGGAAATTACTGACTCGATATAGGCACTATAAAACAGTTTCATCAGAGTCTTATCAATTTGGAACTTTGAAAGTTTCCTCAGGCAGTGTAGACGTTGCTGACCTTTTTTACACAACATGTCAGAGTTCAGGTCGAATTTAAGCTTGTCGTCAATTATCGTGCCTAGATATTTATAACTGGCGACAAGATCCACATTTTGACCATTAAAAACACTGTTCTGAGGTGTAGGAGTGGAACGTCTGTAATCAATGCAGATTTCTTTTGTTTTCGAGACATTGATCTGCAAGAAAGCATCATTACACCAGGACAGGAAATCATCGATAACCTGCCCGTGGCCGTCCTCATCATCCTTAAGCAGGCTGACGATGACAGAATCGTCAGCATACTTAATGATGAATCTGTTATAAAGGCCACACATACATATAACAACAGCCACCGGGGCACGGTGGCTCAGTGGTAGAGCTGTCGCCTCACAGTCAGAAGGTCCTGAGTTCGATTCTCGCCTGGGACACTGTGGGCGCTGTGGTTGTGTTCCCCCCCCATATCTTCAGTGCCTACTGCCCAGGTGGGGTATCTCGTCGTAAGGGCCTTTCTCTCTGTGTGGAGTTTGCATGTTCTCCCCGTGCTCCCCCAGGGGGTTCCTCCGTATATAAACCCCCCACTAAAAACATGCAAAAGATCAGATCGTCATCGTCATCTGACCAGTGACGACAACATCCGAAGTTGGTCCCCGGGCGCTGTACGAGAAAGCGACCACTGCTCCTGGCCTGCCCCCCGGAGGAAAGGACATGCCTGGATGGGTTAAATGCAGAGGACACTTTTCACCGGCCACCGTCAGCATGAGTGTGTTGTGGCGGCATGCATGTGTTGTGGTGTTCGTGTGACAATAAAAGACGGGCTTGTCCCGTTACGAGAGTTTACGAGAGAGTTTAAGTTTCTCTACAACTTTTACTATTTGGAAAATGCAGGTACATGGGCCAAGGAAACGAAAGCGGCTATAGTATCTACTATTACATTACATTACATTACGTCATTTATCCAAAGCGACTTACAATAACACATTTTTGTCAGCAATAGAGCAATCAACTATGCAGCACAGTCTATGACAACTACAACTTCTGAAGGAACAGTGGTACAAGCTTTTTTTTTTTTTTTTTTTTTTAGAAAGAGAGAGAAAGAAGTTAGATCAAGAAGGGCCCAGATGGAGCCTGAAAAGATGTGTCTTTAGTCTTTTCCGAAAGATCGGCAGTGATTCAGTTGTCCTGACCGAAGGTGGAAGCTCCTTCCACCATTGAGGTGCCAGGGACGAGAAGAGTCGAGATCGGGATGAGCAACTTTTGAGCCCCCGTATAGCGAAGGAGGGGCGAGGCATCCTGCACTGGTGGAGGAGCGAAGGGAGCGCTGAGAGGTTTGGAACCTGACCATAGATTGCAGGTACAGGGGAGCTGACTGGTGTACTGCCCTGTAGGCCAGTACCAGTGTCTTGAATTTGATGCGTGCCGAGATGGGAAGCCAGTGGAGGTCCTGGAAGAGGGGAGTGACATGAGAGAATTTGGGTTGGTTGAATACCAGACGGGCTGCAGCGTTCTGAATGAGCTGAAGCGGTCGGATGTCGGTGGCAGGTAGGCCGGCCAGGAGCACGTTACAGTAGTCCAGGCGAGAGATGATAAGTGACTGGACCAGGAGTTGAGTCGCTTCTCTTGTGAGAAAGGGACGGATTTTGCGGATGTTGTAGAGGGAGAACCTACAGGAGCGTGCTGTCGCAGCTATGTTGGCTGAGCAAGACAGCTGGTTGTCAAGGATCACCCCAAGGTTCTTAGCTGTTTGGGAGGGAAGTACAGTGGTATTGTCAATGGAGATGGAGAGATCTGCGAGAGGGCAGTCTTTCCCTGGGAGGAAGAGTAGCTCTGTCTTACCAAGGTTGAGCTTGAGGTGGTGGGCAGACATCCAGTCGCCAATGTCTTTGAGGCATGCAGAGATGCGAGCCTCGATTTGAGTGTCGGAGGGGGGGAAGGAAAGGAAAAGCTGGGTGTCATCAGCATAGCAGTGATAAGAAAAGCCATGAGATGAGATCACATAGGCAAGAGATCTGATATAGAGAAGGAAAAGTAAGGGCCCCAGGACTGAGCCCTGGGGGACACCGGTGGTAAGAGGGCAGGATCTGGAGAGGGACCCTCTCCATAAGACCTGGTATGAGCAGTTCGAGAGATAGGAAGCAAACCAGGAGTGTGCAGAACCTGAAATGCCGAGGTCAGACAGAGTGGAAAGAAGGATTTGGTGGTTGACTGTATCAAAGGCAGCAGACAGGTCAAGGAGGACAAGGACAGAGGAGAGGGATGAGGCCTTAGCAGTATGAAGGGCCTCTGTGACAGCAAGAAGAGCTGTCTCAGTGGAGTGAGAAGCCTTGAAACCGGACTGCAGAGGGTCCAGGAGGTCATTCTGGGAGAGATAGAGAGAAAGTTGTTCGGACGCTGCTCGTTCGAGGGGTTTTGGAAAGGAATGAGAGAAGAGACAGGTCTGTAGTTCTGAATAGCAGTAGGGTCAAGGGAGGGTTTCTTAAGCAGAGGCTTGACTCTTGCAGTCTTTAGAGCAGGCGGAACAAGACCAGAGGACAGAGAGGAGTTTATGAAGGTATAGTGAGGAAGGGAGATATGTCAGGTGAGATGGTTTGGAGGAGAGAGGAAGGGATAGGATCGAGGGGGCAGTAAGTGGCTCGGTTCGAGCTGATGAGTTTAAGCACTTCATCAGGAGAGAGGGGAGAGAAGGAAGTAAATCCAGGGACAGGGGGCAGAGAAGCAGGATTGGAGTCGGGAGTGTTAGTGAGAGTGGCTGGAGGATGGGAGGAGGAGCTGATGTCATCCACCTTTTTAGTAAACAAGGCCAGGTCGAAACCTGGCATACGGCCGGTGCATGTGATCGTCACCCATATACTATACCCATACACATTTTAAGATTCAACAGAACACATATAAGCCGTCATCTGATTTTCCACCTTTTTTCCCTGTTTCTGTTTAGGGATGCAGGATAAAGTTTTTGTTTTTTAAATAAATGCTGCAGCTGCACACTTACTGTTTAAACTTGAATTATAATTGTAGTTTTTCTTTGTTCTTTGATGTGAATTTATGGCTTTTTGGCACCTATATGTAACCTTTTAAGGTTGAGATAATTGTATTATGGTCCAAATATTTCAATAAAACACTTGAAATATTCTTGCTTGGGTGGTATCATTCTACTTGAAATGATGGTAAAATGTATTATTTTTAGTAAAATAACATGTCATGTGTGCAATGCAATATTTGTAATGGAATCATTATGGGACACGGCTAATAGATTGAGCATCCCGTCTTCGTTATGCAACGGGGAAACTCAATCGATTTCCCGGTTGCAGGCGACTGGATGGGTGGTGGTAGTAGGGGGGCTGCCCTGGGTGTCGGGCCGGGAGAGAGGCTCTTAGCCTGGGTAGTGGTAGGGGGTGGCTGGCCTGCTGGGTCGTGCATTTAGACACCCGGTAAGATAGGCACAAAACACCGGCCACATGTTCTGTGTCCCTGCAGTGGACCAAGCTTCGAAGAGGAAGGAATGCCCATGATGAACGAGGTAATGGCTGGGAGAGGTTAGATCCAGCCGGTCCCTGACACGCTGCACACCGCCTCGCTCAGCTGGTTCTGATGTGGGCTATCGGCATTGCGGTCTGGTAACGCTAAAGTTCCGGTTGCAGAACACCCAAGGTCGCCTTACAGTGCATATAAAAACAGTTTCACGTAATAAGAACATAAATACATATTAAAAACAGGGCAAATTACAGCAGGAATAAAACATAGCTAAGAAGGAAGGAAAATGCAGATTGGTTGGGGAAAAGTGACATTAATAGTGGTAATTAACACATGAATTACGGTATTATTGAACACAGTGTGTTAATGTATGTGTTGATGAGGAATTAACTATGATGATATAGGCATAGCCTACTTAATTAATAGTAATTCATATATGACTCGGTGTGTTCATCAAACATACCTTTCATTAGTTGATGATGCGGTAAGCATCAATTAATGGCTTAATTCATCATGAGTTAAGCATGCATTCATGCACATGTTTGCACCAGTATTGTAAAGTGTTACCGTAAAAGTTGTAGAGAAACTTCCAGCTGTTGTTATATGTATACATATATGTATATTATAATATTATATGTATATTATATAATTTATATAATGTTATATAGAGAATTCATTTTCACGCTGTTTTGGGCCGTTCATTTGACCTCAGGGTCATGAAATGTACTCACACGGTTTTCAGGCCAGATTTTCTCTCTGTTGCTGCAACCCTTCACTTCCAAGACAGATGCCTGCAGACCAGAAAACCCACTGCAAGACACCAGACAAAGATCATTCACATAACAAGCTAGCTCTCTGTCTTAGACACACGCGCACGCACGCACGCACGCACACACACACACACACACCTACACACACCTACATGTGTACATACTGTACATGTAGGTGTACATACATGTAGGTGTGTACAGTACATACAGACATACAGAAACTGACGATGTCACCTCTGTCACTTTTGTGACATAATGATTGATAGACAGACACCGCCCACCTCTCATTTAGTCCATTTTAACTAAGAAGATTCTGCATATCAACATATTTAAAATATTTCAGCCCTACATCATGGATGATATCACAATTACTTGAGTGACATACATACAGACATACTGTACAGACATACAGACATACAGAAACTGATGTCACAACGATAATGTACAATGAAGATGTAAAATATCACACACTGATGATGTCACAACGAAAATGTAAAATATAGCTGTAGCTCTACATACAAACACAGATACAGACAAAAACTGATGATGTCACTTCCGCCACTTTTTCTTTATAGATAGATAGATAGATAGATAGATAGATAGATAGATAGATAGATAGATAGATAGATAAATAAATAAATAATAATAATAATTGATATAGATAGAAATATTACTAACAAGCGTGAATCCGCCATAGCTGCGGCCAGTCAGTTGTCATGTTATCATAGTGGCTCTGTGCAAAAGTCATTTGTGACAGACATTGATTATTGTTGTAGACATTGTGACATCATCAATGATGTGAATTTTAACTATCTATCTAGCAAATCAAACTATAAAATGGCAGTTTCCTTGCTCTATCTGCTTCAATCCGGCCCAATCTATGACCTCATATACGTACCAATGTGATGTGTAAAGAAATATAATGTGAAAGCTGAGCTGTGGGGGAGAGGGGAGGGGGGTAATCATGCCCGGAACGGAACGAAAGCAATCCGATTTCTTCCGCACTCGGAAACGGAACAGAGTACACTTGTGTCATCAACTATGCCTGCAGTGTATCCTCGCCCGTGTGTTATCTACTGTATGAGAAAGCACCCTTATAGAGCTGCTGGCCATGGATCCATCATCGATACGTGACATCACTGCTGACATCACTGATGACATTACTGCTCCCTAATGTTGTCCCCATGGAGTGAATGACTCCATTGTGATGTCATCCACTCCATTGCCATTGATTTTGTGGACCAACATTGATTTCGTGGACCGACCGATCAACCAACCAACCCACAGAATGAGTATAATGTCAGTCGAGAGTGTGACGTCATTCACTCCATCATGATGTCATCCACTGCAGAGTGACTTATGAGCTGCTGGCCATGCAGCCATCATCAATACATGACATCACTGATGACATCACTGCTCCCTAATGTCATACCTATCATCCACTCCATTGACAATGATTTTGTGACCCACATTTTTTGGTGGACCAACATTTTGATTCTGTGGACTGACATTTTTTGGTGGTCCGACAGTGATGTATACAGCTGCTGCCCAGCTATGCTGGCCGCAGCTAACAACGCTGGTCACAGAGTGTAATAATGACTGGGTGGCTTGGGCTTGGTCGATGCTTTATATTGTTGCCGCAGGCTGAGGCTTTATTGGATGGGCTACAGTATGATCAAGAGGCGTCCAATTTATAACCTCAACAGGGAAGCATTCATGACATCACTGATGTTACAATGTCTATGATTTAGATGTCACTGATGATGTCACCATCACTTCAGTAGACATTGTCAGTGATGTATGAGAATCAGCTCTCAAAAAAGCCACTAAACCAGTGTAAGCACCGACAGAGCTTGCTTGTGAACTTTGACTGAACACACCCGTGAAGATGCCTGTAGTATCCACTGGGGTCGAGAAGCTGTATCTTTCTACATCTCTGTGTGACCTCAATAAACAGGCGGAAATTAAGCTAGACAAGATAAGCACCCACAACTATGTTCAGAAGGCCTTTAAGGTCTTCGAGACGGCAGAGAAGTGTCGTCTGGACAGAGATGAGGAGAAGGCTTATGTTATGTACATGAGATATCTAATGTTATATGAACTAATCAACAAAAGACCAGACTTCAAGCAGCAACATAAGTATTTCCTGTCCATGCTTTGCCCAATTAACATAAAGAAAGCCACTGAAGAAGCTGAGAAACTCTCAGAAAGCCTTAAACTCAGGTATGAGGAAGTTGACGTTCGAAAAAAGCTTGAGGAGAGACAAGAGGAGAAAGAGAGGGAGGAGATAACTGAGAAAGAGGAGGATGAGTTGAAGAATGCACCCTCAAGAGCAAGAGTGCCTCCCGGAGGAGGGATCACAGCAGAGAAGCTTTTCAACATGATGAAAGACCAGACAATTACAATTGTTGTCATGGATGCCCGCAACTACAGGGATTTTGAGGACTCCCACATCCATGTCCCAGCCCAGACCTGCATCAGCGTGCCTGAGGAGGCCATCACGCCAGGAATCACTGTGGATCAGATTGAGCCACAGCTGCCGGAGGGTTCCAAAGAGCAGTGGAGGCGTCTGGGCTCTGTGAATTATATAATCCTTCTGGACTGGTTCAGCTCTGTCACTGACGTCAGACTGGGGACTATCTTGCAGAGCCTCAAAGACGCTCTCTACAAGGGGGACAGCATGCCCAGCCTGCGCAGTGAGCCCCTGCTGCTGGAGGGAGGCTATGAGAACTGGCTGCGGTTCTATCCCATGTACACAACCAACACTAAAGCTCGACCATGTAGACAGGCAATCATCAGCACCCTCCCTCATTTGAACATCAGCTACCCATCCCTAGAGGAACCAAAGCCTCCATTCACACCTCAACCAGAGGTCCAAGCTATTCCTGTGCCTCGAGCCCCGCTAGCTCCCCTGCAGGTGAACAGGGTCACTCCAGCACAGCACTACACCCCAGAAAGCTCCCCGGTAACTGGCAGGCTGCCAGACACCATAGTTTCCCTTATCACAGACTCCACAAACTGTAGATTGGGTGTTAATACGATGGGCCCTGTGGCAGGTACACCTAACCAGTCAACTGCCAAAACCAAGATCATCCCACAGTTTGATCGTACAAAGAAGCCGGACGAGGCTAAGCCTAGCCAGAATGGCTCAGCCAAGGGAGATTCAACCCAGAATGGCCCAGTTGTCCCAGACCGGTCAGCCAGATGCTTTAATCCCAGCACCTCTCTGGCTGAAGAGGAGCAAAGTCAGATACACTCTGAAGCAGCCGCTGTGATAGATAAGGCCAGGCAGGAGCAGGAGAAACGTAACCAGCAGCATCGCATGGAGAGACGGGTGAAGGAACGGCAGGTGGAGGATGTGAAAGAGCGGCACAAAAAGGAGGAAATTGAGAAGTGGAAGAAGGAAGCGGAAGAAAAAAGACGTCAGGGGAGAGAGAGACTTGAAAGGCAGAAGGGAGAAGAGGAGGAAGAGAAGGAAAATCGGGTTGGGGAGCAGAAAGAGAAGAGGGGGAAAGAGCAGAACTCTGACACACCCTCGAGCAGTGCATCTCTGGACTCGCCTGCACCCAACCACATTGTCAGTGAAATTAAGAGAAAGCCCCTGACTAGAGCAATGAGTGAGTGGATGCGTAGGAGTGTACCAGGCCTGCCAGATGGCTGGGTGAAGTTCCTTGACACCGTGACGGGCACCTACCGTTACTACCATTCCCCAACCAACCGCGTCCAGGTGTACCCTCCTGAGGTCACTGTTGCCCAGACTCCACCCTCCACGCAGCCCACAGCCAAGCAGAAACAGCCACGGCCAGCTGAATCAGACCAAAACCGCGAGCGTGAGCAGCAGCAGTCAAAAGTGAAACTATCCTCCCCTGATATCAGCCAAGACCTGAGAGAGGAGGCCCAGAAGGTCACCATCCCCGCCACTGCTGCCACACCCACCGTCAACAGGGAGCTCAAACCTGCCAGTACTAAGGTCTATACTAAAGTGGAGATCGCACAGCAATCGGACAGCAACCTAGCACAATCGCACAGCCACCTAGACCCAGAGTTCGGGGGTCTGGGTGCCTCGCTGACGGGCCTGCGTAACCTCCACAACACATGCTACATGAACTCCATCCTGCAGTGTCTGTGTAACACCCCTGGCATGGTCGATTACTTCAACAACAACTGGTACCAGGAGGACATCAACAGGGCCAACATCATGGGCCATAAGGGTGACGTGGCAGAGGAGTTTGCTGTGATCATGAAGGCCCTGTGGTCGGGTCGGTACAAGTACATCAGCCCGAGGAACTTCAAGATCACCATAGGGAAGATCAACGAGCAGTTCTCTGGCTACGACCAGCAAGACTCCCAGGAGCTGCTGCTGTTCCTCATGGATGGCCTCCATGAAGACCTTAACAAGGCAGACAACAGGAAGCGGTACAAGGAGGAGGACAACGACCATCTGGATGATCAGGAGGCAGCGGACCTGGCCTGGGTCAAACACAAGCTGCTGAATGAGTCCATCATCGTAGCGCTGTTCCAGGGGCAGTTCAAGTCCACTGTCCAGTGTCTCACCTGCCATCGCAAGTCACGCATCTTTGAGACCTTCATGTACCTCTCGCTGCCCCTAGCATCCACCACTAAGTGCTCCCTCCAGGACTGTCTGAAGCTGTTCTCCAAGGAGGAGAAGCTAACCGAGAACAACAAGGTGTTCTGTAGACACTGTAAGGCCCACCGAGACTCCACCAAGAAACTGGAGATCTGGAAGGTCCCTCCCATTCTCCTAGTCCACTTAAAACGCTTCTCCTACGAGTGCCAATGGAAGCAGAAGCTGCAGACATGTGTCGATTTCCCTCTAGACAGTCTGGACCTGTCCCAGTATGTCATCGGCCCCAGGCAGAGCCTCAAGGGATACAGCCTTTTTGGAGTTTCTAATCACTTTTCTAACCACGGGTGTTTAGATGGAGGCCATTACACGGCCTACTGCAAAAATTCAGATAAACAGCGCTGGTTCATGTTTGACGACCACAACGTGGACAACATCTCCACCAACTCCGTCAAGTCCAATGCTGCCTACATCTTGTTTTACTCCACCCTGTGATGGGTGCAGGTAGCTATTTAAAGAGGCTTTTATTGAGGATAGTCACACCTGATGGAGGGAAGGATTTCTTATAATCATTCTTTCAGTCTGTGGCAGTAACTGAAATGCTGGGTGGAGAGGATGGGCGGGGTCATTGTAGATCTGGATTGCCTTTTTGGTTATTGATTGAGATAATTAGCAGGGGCGCCGATTTATGTCTGTGCCAGTGGGTGCCCAAAGCTTACAGTATGCTTGCGCCCGTTGCGTTGCGCCCGTGCCCGTTGCACCCCCCCCCCCCCCCCCCCCGCCGAAGCTGCAGTGACTGCACTTCACACACCACTTCAGTTTGACAGAATAGGAACAAGCGACCGAAGCACTAACCACACACTCATTTCACTTACCACGCTGGTTGTTGTCGTCGGACTCGAATGTGCAGCTGTGGTGGAACTGGAAGTCGTACTCGTCACGGTTGCACTGGTGGTGGTGGAAACCGCACTAGGTTTTGTGATCAAAAATCTCCTAATTTTGTTTTGGCTAGTTGTTGAGATACTGTCAGTCTGTCACTCTGTCTGAGATACCGCTCAAGTGTGTTTACGTCACTACGTCAGCAGGGTCACGTAGAGTGCACTGACTCATGCAGTTAATCAGATTAACGGGCTATGTTTTGATCAACTCGTTTTGCAACCCGGGGCCGGCGGCGGATGGAGTTTGCTATCAAATCAATATAAAATGACTCGACCCCGCCCAGCCACAGCCCAGAGCCCAGAGCCGAGCATCCACGGGGAAATGAGGGGAGTGAGAGAGAGAGGATCTGCCTGTGGCACAGTCAGATCAGTCAGATAGTCATCTCTCTCTCTCTCCCCTCATTTCCCGGTGGGTGCTCGGCTCTTTCCGTGGGTGCTCGGGCGACCCGGCACCCACGGTTTCGGCGCCCATGATTATAAGTCCTGGAGTTGGAGTTGTTTGTGTCCAATGATCTTGCTGGACTGATTCACAATCTGTCCGTTTTTTTGTGTTTTTTTTTACTGTGAGGTTCCCATGAGATGAGACGATGTTGAATGTGAGAATACTATAATGGAGAAGGAGAGGTGGGAGGGTGCAGGGGAGGGAGAGTAGGAGGAATGTGAGAGAGGAGAGAGCAGGAAGTGGCAGGGAATGGGGAAAAATGGGGAGAAGAGAAGGGGAAGGAGCAGAGGAGGGGAGGGGAGAAAGAGGAGAGAGCAGGAGAAGGGAGGGGGGAGTGCGGTGGGATGTGGGGGAGGAAAGAGCATGGCAAGAGAGGAGGTGGGGGGGAATGGGAAATGTGGGAGAGGAGAGAACAGGAAGGGGGAAGTGGGGAAGGAGCAGGGGAAGGGGGAAAGAGAAAGAGAGGGGGGGGGGAGAAGATCAGACAAACTGACTACTCTAGACATTAACCAGAGCTAACTAGGACATAGGGGATTTAGCTAATCTACAGCCTAGTCTGGCCTGTCCTATTCTGCTCTAGTCTGATTTTAGCCTGAACACTATGACAGGTCTACAGCCTATAGTTAGGCTGTAGCTAATCTATTGTCTACCTAAGCTATTCTAACCTACCGGCAGCCCTCGACCAGTGATGGAGAGCACTGATGCCCCACGCCCCGGCCCCCGCCCCGACACACATAAGTCATGGGAGAGAAGGCCAGGCCGGGACACAGCGGTACCCCCCCAGAGGAGGTTTTTCCAGTGAGGCATAGGAGGATGGTCCTCCTCTATTAGATTGGGGATTTTATATAAAAAAAATGATTATCATTTTTTTTTTTTTTTTTTTTCATTTTTCTTTTTTTTTTATAATAAAATATCAATCAAATGTGTTTTTTCTTATGTGCAGATGCTCATTTTTTCATTCATTATATTCTTATATGCTTAAAATGCTTCAACAACAGTGACCTGAACTGATGGAAAGGAGAGCTCCATGCAGACGAGTCACTCTGGCCCTGGTCCCAGCGTGGGGTAGGCAGATAAAAAAAACATTCGCCCTGTGGGCGTTTATTTATTTGGTAATTTATCTAATAAAAAAATATGATTGGTTGAAAAACACTTGCAATTCACAGAGAACACGTGAGAGTGATGTGTTTTCCAACCAATCAAATTGAGCTGGAAGGGAGCACGCCCTTAGCCTGGTGAAACCAGGTGAAATCTAATTGGTTGTTGGTTGGATAGATTGCTGACATTGATTGACATTGTATTGTCCACTGGTCTCTCATGCTGAATCAAGTAGGAAGTGAAATCCACTGCCTGTGATGACCATGATGAAATGGAGGAAATGAAGACCTGACAGGCTAATAGATAGATTTACAGACAGTAGCACCTATATTTTCCCCTTTCTCTTTTCCTATGTTTTATATTATCAAGCAGTAAGTTAGCTCACAAGCCAGACAGTCGTTGCATTGTATTACGCAGAGTTTAGAGAGGGCAGCGTGGTACACACGGAGGCTCACAGAGGCTCAGAAGCAAAACTGGGATAATTTAACCTCATCGGCTGCACTCGCACCGGCTACAGACAGCATGGATATTCAAGTAAGTCAATTAAGTTCGAGTTATCCGGGTCTTCTACTAAATTCGGCGTCCACCAAGCAGTGCTACTTTTTCGTATTATATTGTTTTATGCTGAATAGCCTGCCATTTGGCGATCTTAAACTCGCACATTTTTTAACTGAATTTGGCAGCGCGGAACAAACATGGAACGAAACATGCAATTTGCATGTTTCGTTCTGCGTGTTCCATGTTTTGTTCCGCGCTGCCAAATTCAATGGAATGAAATTAAACTTGTAGCCTATGTTGGACGTAGTGAAGTGTTTTTGATTGATTTGTTCATCCATCAAACCTTTTACTGACAGACTAACTGTAGCCTAAATATCTTACTTTATTTTGAGGTGCATTACATTGCTCAGCCAGAAATTATTCCCACTTCAACTCTCTTTCTCCTGGGTGTGCCTAACGTTAAAATGCACCAGATGACAATCCATCTTATTTGTCCTCAATCTGCATTGAAAATGTGTGAAAATTCACCTTCTTGCAACAGTTGTAGCCTAAGCTAGAGATATATCAAAACTAATTATAGCTGCTGCGCAGCAATGGGTCGTGGCCGGGCAAGTCTCAAGTCTTTTAGGTTGCATCTCAAGTCTTTAGTCACAAGTCCAAGTCAAGTCTCAAGTCTCTTATGGATGAGCTTTCTATCATCTGCTGCGTGTCTTCTCTGTCCTAGGGTGCAGTTGAACCCTTGTTTCCCGAAAACACAATACAACACTATCATAAGTTAGCACTCATGCTAGGGCTACAAATATTTCTTCGTCTCCAGAAAGGTGTACAGACAGACAAACAGACACACAACTTACTTGCCTCCTTGCTGTTGTAGAGTCGATGAGGTGGGAGAGCTGATGTTATGGAGAGGAAGGCTGAGCAATTTATAGATGACATCATCAGTGATGTCAAGCTAAGAGAGCACAGGGTCCTGCTCAGAAGAAACTGTAGACTGGAGAGGGGAATGGACCATCTGGATGAGGGCCATCTCTGCAACATCCGGACCCAGAGCAGGCGACAAACAGGGGGTTATTACAACATTAACCCCCGAGGCGTCGCTCATATGAAATTAACCCCAGAGGTGCCAGCTCATATGACATTAACCACTGAGGTACCAGCTCATACAACATTAACCCCTGAGGCGCCAGCTCATATGACATTAACCCCCGAGGCACCAGCTCATACCACATTTACCCCCGAGGCTCCAGCTCCTACAACATTATCCCCAGAGACGCCAAATCATATGACATTAACCCCCAAGGCGCCAGCCCATACGACATTAACCCCCGAGGCTCCAGCTCCTACAACATTATCCCCAGAGACGCCAAATCATATGACATTAACCCCCAAGGTGCCAGCTCATACGACATTAACCCCCGAGGTGCCAGCTCATATGACATTAACCCCTGAGATACCAGCTCATACAACATTAACCCCCGAGGTGCCGCTCATATAAAATTAACCCCAGAGGTGCCAGCTCATACAACATTAACCCCCGAGGTGCCGC
Organism: Poromitra crassiceps; assembly: GCF_964638095.1. Classification (NCBI taxonomy): domain Eukaryota; kingdom Metazoa; phylum Chordata; class Actinopteri; order Beryciformes; family Melamphaidae; genus Poromitra; species Poromitra crassiceps. The sequence goes on from NC_139623.1 coordinate 50,805,483, forward strand.
TCATATGAAATTAACCGCAGAGGTGCCAGCTCATATGACATTAACCCCCGAGGCACCAGCTCATATGACATTAACCACTGAGCTACCAGCTCATACAACATTAAACCCCGAGGCGCCAGCTCATATGACATTAACCCCTGAGGTACCAGCTTATACAACATTAACCCCTGAGGTGCCGCTCATATGAACTGAACCCCAGATGTGCCAGCTCATACGACATCAACCCCTGAGGAGCCAGTTCATACAACATTAACCCCCGAGGCGCCAACACACAGACACACAACGGGCCAACAAGAGTCCCACCAAACTAGGCTTGAAGGATGTGTAGCGGCCTGATAATCTAGTTATATTATATTTATACGTATATTATATTAAGCGTAATTGTGCCATGAACATGAGACTTCATGTCTATGTTATCATTATTATCATATATACTGGTTTTATATAGTGATAAGCAACCAAGTGAAGGATCAAATTGAAGTTACTGTCTTTTTGCTTGGCATCACCCCTTATTATTTTGCAGACAATGCAAAGCCAGAGTAAGGTAACTTCCAAATAAGGGTCAAAGGTCAAGTTTGAGCTAAAAAAAATTATGTAGATAAATAACTACATTATGTTTAATAATTAACACATTTCCAGTTTTATTCCTACAATACTGGCTGGACAACAACACAACTTTAAAGTAATTTTTCTCAGTTCTACACTCTGGCGAGTTACCCCCTTTTAGCTTTGCAGGGCAGTATACGTCTGTGCTTTCCCAGCAGCACTAGCGGCAGGTTCAGGGTTCATTCAACATGGCGGACGTGTTGGACGAAGTGTTGCTGCAGTTCATGCTACCGTTGCTCCTGGTTTTTCAAGCCTTCATTGAAGCCCAAACAACACTGGTACAACGCTTCTGTGCTGCTCGTCGTGGCTGCCTTGAACGTTTTTTTTACGTTTTGGTCCCAGTAAAATGTTATGTGATATCTCCTGTTTCTAAATATATCTGTACCGTTTGGTTTGAACCAGTAAAAATATTTTTATACGCATTTTACGAAATGTGCATGGGAAAATAAATGGCGGATGAAAATCTCTGGTACAGTGCTGAAGCAGGAAGTAGGCGGTCACTTTGCCTCTCTATAGTCACTCCGTTGTACAATTATGCACGTGTGAAATTATTGTGCTGGGGGGCATTATTACAAGACATAGGTACAAAGTTACAACAATTATTATGATTATTTTCAGTCTCTTTCGCTATGAATGGTCCTGGCCGGAAACAGGCAACCGACAGTTGGAGACAGGGAGGGAGGGTGTAATGGAAGCGCCCACGGTCTCACCAGGAAACTCGTGAATAGGGTGGGCATTTGTCAGCTCGGGACGGAAGCTCACCCCCATAGGCGGGGTCCGCTTGCTATGCTGACCACCCGCAGTGCCGACAGCCCACAATGCCGACAGCCCAGTAGGGTTAGAGGTTAGGGCTGGAGCCCACCGCGCAGCCCGCGCTGGAGTCATGCAGGAGCTCCAGCCGGTCCACCGCTGGACGCCGCTTCGCTCAGCTGGTTCTGCTTGTGGACTATCGGCACTGCAAGCTGTCGGCACATACATGTAGACGTAGCACCCCATAGTCTATGGTCATCACATGCACCTCCCCAGCTCTAGCCCGCTGATGCCTCTCAACCCATTCCCTCCCACTCTGCTGACGAAATACCAAGATAGCAACGGCCACGACTTCAACTCAACATGCAATTCCAAAATCAATGGGATAGCTCTGTCCATATTTTTTAGGTCAGTGGCCTGAACACACCAGACGCCTATACGCTGAAGCAACGCATCACGGAGGCAGTTTCATTTCAGCGTCCTTGTTAACCCATTGATACCTGATGCAGCATTTGCATGTATATCCCTCATTTGTGTGTGTCACGCGGTTCGCGGTCTTAAAGGGATACACACACAAATGCTGCATCAGGTATCGCGGGTTGAAAGTGACGTCACAACGCTGCGACGCTGTGTGATACCGGTGTTTTCAGCTCTGCCTATTACGACTTATTTTGCCAATTCCTCGCCTACCTTTTGCTATCTTATCTTTTATCTGCCTGCGATATCACATCGCTACTTAATAACTCTTCTCTCTCAATCCGCGGACATCTGAAACAACCGTTCTATCGCCAAACGTTAGCCTAGCCGCCTGCTAGGCTAACGTAAACAAGAGCTGCTAGCCACCAGCTAACAGCTAACGTTAAACTGTTTACAATGCTCTCGCTCTCCCCCTCGGATAATCACCATGCTACGGGACTATCCAATACGACTACGCTTAGTGGATCCGTGGAATCACGCTCATTTCCTTCGGATGATGAAGTTATTTTCAAGCTGCTGCCTGATACTACTTCAACACCAGCTCCCTCAGTATCCCGGGTCCTCATCGCACAACAACTAGCCACAACATCCGAGCGACTGGACCGGCGTCAACCTAGGCTACCAGCCTCTGCTCCTAATGGCCTCAGGTCCCCGGACTGGCCCGCACTGCCCCGGCGTCAACCTAGGCTACCAGCCTCTGCTCCCAAGGCCCCAGGTCCCCGGGCACCGCAACGGCGTGAGCTGCTTCTGGCCGCAGCACTACGACACGTTCCGGACATGGCTAACGCCAGCCATCTCCCTCCCGAATCGGGTAAGATCGATCCAATTCTTACTATCCACTCTCTCTTAGATATGATTAATCTATTAGAAAACCGTGTTTCCCAACTAGAGAACGATAAACGCCAGTCACCTAATGATAGTCTTGTTACACTTAACCAGACTGGCTTCCCTGATCATTTACAATGTACCTCAGTAGCTGATGTGTATTGTGAATTAAGCGAGGATGCTAGCTGCGGTCCAGCTGGTACCCCCGTTAATGCTACTCCGCAGCACGAGCAGAACAACCCGGCCAATGTCTCGTTGGCCCCACAGTCTGTGGATGATGGGTTTACAGTTGTCTCACACTGCCGTGGCGTTAAACGTGCACAGCCCGCCGCTGTGCAGCCCGTTTCCCAACAAACCACTTCGGTTGAGATCCGAAATAGATTCACGCCGCTTGCTAACTCTCCTGTTCAGCATGCTGTGTCGTCCACTCCGCCCGACAATATTAAACCCTCTATTCTATTGATTGGAGACTCTATAACCCGCAATATCAAGCTTAACACACCAGCCGAGATAGTTTGTCTGCCCGGGGCCAGAGTACCCGACATTGAAGCTACTCTTAGGGTGCTAACAAATAGCCATAAACAGACAATTACCCAGGCTACCCATGATAACATCATACTACACGTTGGCACCAACAATGCCAGGTTTAAACAATCGGAGATCACAAAGCACAGCATAACTAGGACCTGTGCTTTTGCTAGCAAGATGAGTCGGCATCCATTAATTGTCTCTGGTCCCCTCCCTGTCACACTTAACTCTGACATTTTTAGCAGGCTGTTTTGGCTCAACAACTGGCTGGCCAAACACTGTGCTGATAAGGGCTACCTATTCTTAGATAACTGGCCCTCTTTTAGAAGCATGACTGGCATGCTTAAGATGGATGGCATCCACCCTACCCCATTGGGTGCTAGCACCTTATCAAAAAACCTGGATAGTTGCCTACGGCAAACCCAGACTATTATCCTTGAATGACAGTTTCACCCACAACATGCAGGGCCACAGGCTGCTAGACAGCCTGTTAGTTCTACTTGTGCGGTTATGGAGTCTGCTAGTTCAATTAACTTAGTCTATCCAATACAGACTGTGCTCCGTCCGCGCCGCACTATTACTAGTAACCGACCCATAAACGCTCTGCAATATCCTAACCCAAATCTTATTGTTATTAATCCGACTATTACCACCGCCGCTCCGTCTCCGTATTATACCACGATCTCTCAAATTAGCACAGTTTCTCTTCGTCGCTCCGTCCCCTCACGCCGCTCTCGTCCACCCCTCAAAACGTCAAACACCAACCTCATTGAGATTAAATCTACTCTTGGTATCGAATGCTCTAAATTAACTAATATTGATGATAAATCTATTCGATTTGGATTCATTAATATCAGATCAATCACCAATAAAGCCCTCCTCGTCAATGACTTAATCATTGAACATAATATTGACGTTATGGGATTATGCGAAACCTGGCTAAAACCGGACGTTGTTCTTCCACTCATTGAAGCCTCCCCCCCTAACTTTGACAATTCGCATGTTGCCAGAATGTCAAGAAATGGTGGGGGCGTTGGCCTAATTTATAACTCAAATCTAGGTCTTCTACAGGATCAAAAGTATAAGCTCCTATCTTGTGAGATACTTACTATGAGACACTCTAATATAGCTGGCCTCGGAGCCTTCTACCTAGTTATGCTCTACCGCCCACCTGGGCCCTATTCATCTTTTCTGGATGAATTTTCCAATTTTCTCTCTGACCTCGTAACCCGCACGGATAATATCCTTATCATTGGCGATTTCAATATTCATGTTAACCGTAAAGCTGACCCACTCTGCAAAGCCTTTCTATCTTTAGTCGACACCCTTGGCTTTGCTCAGTTGGTTCATGAACAAACGCATTCTAACGGCAACACGCTTGATCTCGTCCTTGCTCGTGGGATTAACGTCTCAGATCTGTCAGTCATGATTTACCCTCCAGCACTGTCAGATCATTATCTCATTCAATTTAAAATAGACCTGCCCCTCCGGCAATCAAACCTAGCTGATACCTATACCGCCCGGCGTATCGATAGTTCTACTCCCACTGAACTCGCTGATTTGTTATCGGGGCCGCTTTCCTCTCTCCCAGAGCGGATCGACTCCATTAATGAATTCACAAATCAATTTAATTCAATCCTACTCGCCTCGCTTGATTCTATCGCACCTCTACGTACTAAAATCCGTCGCCCTAAAAAACCCTCGCCTTGGTATACTGACGATACACGCGCACAAAAACTAATATGCAGAAAACTAGAACGTAAATGGCGATCATCCAAGCTTGAAGTCTATCGACTAGCTTGGAGTGATAGCCTATTAAAATACAAATGTATGCTCTCCGCTGCAAGAGCCTCCTACCTATCAGATCTTATTAACACTAATAAAAATAATCCTAAATTTTTATTTGACACGGTCGCAAATCTTACTCGCAAACCATCCCCCAATACAAACTCTCCATTTACAGCTAATGATTTCCTTGACTTCTTTAACCGTAAAATTATCTGTATTAGAGATGAAATTAGCAACTCTCTATTACTCACAAAGGGTGCTAACCCCTTTCCTAGCCCTGTCCTTAGAACCTTAGACGAGAGTACTATACTCTCGAATTTTGAGACTATCTCCCTAAATGCACTTTCAAAAATTGTACTTTCATCTAAATCCACAACCTGTTTATTCGACCCTCTCCCTGCAAAGTTGATTAAGGAACTCCTTCCAATACTAGGCCCCCCCTTACTTAACATTATCAATAGCTCCCTCTCCTCTGGCACTGTCCCTGCCTCCTTCAAATCTGCTGTGATCAAACCTCTACTTAAAAAGCCAAACCTTGATTCTGAGGTTCTTAACAACTTCAGGCCAATCTCAAATCTCCCCTTCCTCTCTAAAGTTCTTGAAAAAGTAGTCTCAACACAATTAACTGACTACCTCTCGCATAATAAACTTCTCGATCCCTTTCAATCTGGTTTTAGATCACTCCATAGTACTGAAACTGCTCTTACAAAAGTAACCAATGACCTTCTCCTCGCGTCCGACTCTAATTTCTCCTCTCTTCTCATTTTATTAGACTTAAGCGCAGCCTTCGATACAATCGATCATAAGATCCTCCTAGACCGCTTATCTAACTACGTAGGTATCCGGGGCACTGCCCTATCCTGGCTAAAGTCATATTTGTCTGATAGGACACATTGTGTCTCATATAAAAATATCATGTCCACTTTCTCCTCAGTGAAGTTTGGTGTACCGCAGGGATCAGTCCTGGGTCCCTTACTCTTTGGAGTTTACTTACTGCCTCTTGGCGAAATTTTCCGTAGATATGGCATTGACTTTCACTGTTATGCCGATGATACCCAAATTTATATACCAATTAGACCAGACGATCGCTCTAAACTCGCTAATCTTGAATCCTGCTTAATCGCTGTTACAGACTGGATGTCAAATAATTTCTTACGACTAAACGCCAACAAAACTGAACTACTAGTTGTTGGCCCAAAAACCCAACTTCCATTTCTCACTGATCTTAGTCTGAACATTGAGAACTGCGTAATTACTCCAAACTCAAAGGTGAAAAACCTAGGTGTTACCTTTGATCCTACTCTGTCATTCGATGCTCACATTAAGGATATCACTAAAATAGCTTTCTTTCATCTCCGCAATATTTCAAAGATCCGTCCCTTGCTAAATGCAACGGATGCCGAAACCTTAATACACGCCTTTGTTTCATCTAGACTCGACTACTGTAACGTCTTATTCTCTGGCCTTCCACTTTGTAGCACAAATAAATTACAACTCGTGCAAAACGCCGCTGCTAGAATTCTAACTAGAACTAAGAAGTTTGATCATATAACTCCGGTCTTAATCTCCCTCCACTGGCTCCCAATTCAGGCCAGATCAGACTTTAAGGTGCTTCTGTTAACCTATAAATCCCTGCATGGGCTCGCACCTCCGTACTTATCTGAGCTAATCATTCCCTATGTTCCCACGCGTACTCTCCGCTCACAGGACGGTAATTATCTTACCGTCCCTAAAATTAAGAAAAAATCAGCAGGTAGCAGAGCATTCTCTTACCGTGCTCCACATCTCTGGAACCAGCTTCCTCTGTCAGTTAGGGAAGCTGGCTCCATTGAAATCTTCAAAACTAGACTCAAAACCCATTTATTCTCCCAATCATTTGGCTGTGCTTGATAGTTGTGCTTGATGATGTCATTCTTTAGAAATATTTATTAGCTCTTGAGTACATACAATCCTGAATTGCTGAGCGGGCTGTCTCAAGCCAGCAATATCATTATAAACTTAGACTTGACCTAATTTAATAATATGGCATCAGCCGATCCAGTAGCTCAGATATAAAATCAAATAGCTGGTGAATAAACTTAGTCCTGAACTGCTGAGCGGGCTGTCTCAAGCCAGCAGTATCAGTATAAACATAGACTTGACCTAATTTAATAATATGGCATCAGCCGATCCAGTAGCTCAGATATAAAATCAAATAGCTGGTGAATAAACTTAGTCCTGAACTGCTGAGCGGGCTATCTCAAGCCAGCAGTATCAGTATAAACTTAGACTTGACCTAATTTAATAATATGGCATCAGCCGATCCAGTAGCTCAGATATAAAATCAAATAGCTGGTGAATAAACTTAGTCCTGAACTGCTGAGCGGGCTGTCTCAAGCCAGCAGTATCAGTATAAACATAGACTTGACCTAATTTAATAATATGGCATCAGCCGATCCAGTAGCTCAGATATAAAATCAAATAGCTGGTGAATAAACTTAGTCCTGAACTGCTGAGCGGGCTATCACAAGCCAGCAGTATCAGTCTAAACTTAGACCTAGACTACCTAGACCTGAATTAGCAGTATAGTATTAGTCATCCTAAAAAATCCTAATAAATTTTGTTTTGACCTAATTTTATTGTTGTCTATAGAGTTAGTTCCACCTCTGCGCAGATTCCCCCGCTCTCTTCTCTCTCTCCCCCTCAGGTGTCCTTCATTGGCCTGACGTACACCCCCGCCGCTGCAGCCCTAGGTCCGGCCGTCATCGCCCTAGCCACCTGTCGTCACCCTAGGCCATCTACCCGCTACTCCATCTACTGTCTGACACCCCGGGCTCTTCACCACCACCGACCCCTATCCTCATCATCCTGGTCACCTGCCTGCCTAAGGGAAGGGGGGGACCCCCCCCCCCCCCCCCCCCCAGCCTCAACAACGCGGACTCTTGGATTCCTCAGATCATCCTCATGGAACTCCCAATCTTGTTACCCTTTTGTCACCTAGCTAATTAACTAGTACTCTCTAAACCTACGAACACTTAAAGACTGCATTTTCTATTTCTTTTTGGACTCTACTTTTTAGATTTTCAACTCCCTTCCCTGATCTTAGGATAATTTAAAAATTACATTTCTATATCCTTTCTGTTGGACTCTTTTTACATTTTCAATTTTCTGTTCTCTTGTACATTTTATTTCCATATTAAACCATTCACAGAGTTTCATTATCAGAAACTCTGTGCATGGTTTAGCCCGGCATCTCTCGGCCTGTCTCGGAGGGGAGTCCCCAGATGGGGGTCCGCTGCTGTGGCCTGGTGGGTGGGCCCGTCCCCCGCGTGGCCTGCTCTCACGCTCTCAGTCACTATGCTGGTGGCTGGGGGCTGGGGGGGCGGGTCGCGTGGGGGCTGGGTCCGCCTGGGCCGCAGCAATTGGCCCCTAGCACAACGACCTCACAAGGTTCCTCCTCAGCCAAGTCACTGGGGCAATCCATGCGGCGATCCATATGGTGGAAAGGTTTTCTTGCGTTCACTGGGGGTGAGGGGGTGCCGCTGTGTCCCGGCCTGGCCTTCCCTCCCACGCCATATGTGGGCGGGGGCCGGGTCGGGGGGCATCGGTGCTCTTCATCACTGGTCGAGGGCTGCCGGTTGGTTTAGAACAGCTTAGGTAGGCGATAGATTAGCTACAGCCTAAGGCTGACCTGTTAGTGTTCAGGCTAAAATCAGACTAGAGCAGGGTAGGATAGGCCAGATTAGGCTGTAGATTAGCTAGATACTATGTCCCAGTTAGCTCTGGTTAATGCTTAGAGTAGTCAGTTGTCTGATCTTCTCCCCCCCCCCTCTCTTTCCCCCTTTCCCCGCTTCTTCCCTTCTTCCCCCTTCTTGTTCTCCTCTCTTTCCATGCTCTTTCCTCCCCCACATCCCACCGCCCCCCCCTCCCTTCTCCTGCTCTCTCCTCATTCTCCCCCCCCTCTGCTCCTTCTCCTCTTCTCCCCTATTTCTCCCCTATTTTCCTGAATCCCTGCCACTTCCTGCTCTCCCTTCTCTCACATTCCCCCTGCTCTCCTTCCCCTGCACCTCTACTCTCTGTCCTCCCCCCTCTCTCACATTCCCCCTGCTCTCCTTCCCCTGCACCCTCCCACCTCTCCTTCTCTGTTCTCTCCTCCTCCACATTTCCCATTTTCTCCCCACCCTCGCCCTAATCCGGGCCCGTATCCTACTCCCTCCCTCCACCCTAGACCCTACCTCTACTCTACCTCCCCTGTACCCTCCCATCTCTCCTTCTCTGTTCTCTCCTCCTCTCTGTCCTCTCCCCTCTCTCACATTCCCACTGCTCTCCTTCCCCTGCGCCCTCCCACCTCTCCTTCTCTGTTCTCTCCTCCTCTCTGCCCTCTCCTCCCTCTCACATTCCCCCTGCTCTCCCTCCCCTGCACCCTCTCCTTCTCTGTTCTCTCCTCCTCCACATTTCCCATTTCTCCCCACCCTCGCCCTAATCCGGGCCCGTATCCTACTCCCTCCCCTCCCCCAACCCTAGACCCTACCCCGTATCCTACTCCCTCCCCTCCCCCAACCCTAGACCCTACCCCTACCCTGGCTCTCCCTCCCCTGCACCCTCATCTCTCCTCCCCTGTTCTCTCCTCCTCCACATTTCCTATTTCCCCCCCACCTCCCCCCTCTCCTCCCTCCCTCCCTCCACCCTAGACCCTACCTCTACTCTACCTCCCCTGTACCCTTCCACCTCTCCTTCTCTGTTTCTCTCCTCCTCTCTGTCCTCTCCCCTCTCTCACATTCCCACTGCTCTCCTTCCCCTGCGCCCTCCCACCTCTCCACATTTCCTATTTTCTCCCCACCTCCCCCCTCTCCCTCCCTCCTCCACTCTCCTGCTTTCTTCAAATGTTCAAATGTTATCTTTATTCTGTATATTCTTGTTACTGTGTGTTAGCTAGAATCAGCTAGACATACTTTCTGTGAAGCCCTCTGAGACATGCTTGTGAATTAGGGCTATATAAATAAACTTGACTTGACTTGATCAATGGGTTAACAGGGGAGACGATCACACCGGCCCCAGCGTTTTGCCACGCCACGCCACGCTGAAGCGACGCTGCACGTATGCTGCAGCGATAGTTTCAGTGTCTGGTCTATTTTTCACGCGTGCAGCGCGCAGTACGTGAGCAGCCAGGCATGAAGTCAATGCAAGTTGTGAATGGGGGCAGGGCAGCGCGCGGCAAAACAGAGCGAGGCATGGCGCAAAACAGAGTGCTTCTGGTGTGAATGGCAAGGCTTCTGCTCGACGCTTCCGTGAAGCGCTGCTTCAAAGCTGCTTCTGTGATGCTTTTGGTGGGAACCAACACTTACTTGGAAAATTGTTGAAAGTGTTCCAAAACTTAGCTATTTTGATGGTGAACATATGCAAGACCCATGCATTCAGATTGTTTTCAAAGTTTTGGATAATGCAAATCAAATCACCTATTGTCGCGAAAGCGTCTGCCTGTCGGGGACATAATTAAGTGTTTATTTATTTATTTATTTTTTGCTGAATTTCCTGTCGAACTGCCCTCAGCCAGAGCTTTTATTTAGTTTTTTTTTTGCGTCCATTTCCAGTCACAGCGCCAGAATTAAAATTTTGGATGGACCAAAGTAATTTTGGATGGGCCTTACAGAAGGTACTGTAATAGCAAACTGTTTGCCCTGCCCTCCTTTGACCATTTCCAACTGCGACAGTTTTTATTTACTAGGCATCTCGCGCGCTTGATTCCTAGCGCTAGCTCGGCCGCTGTGCAGCCTCACCTGTCCCGCAGCTCACTGAGCTGGCCCTGCAGCTCGCATTCGCTGTGAGGCCTTGCCCGCAGCTCAGCTGCTGTGTAGCCTTGCCTGCCCTATTGGCGCACGCACAATCTCTCCCTCAGTCTCTCTCCCCCTCTCTCTCTCTCCCTCAGTCTCTCCCCCCTCTCTTCTCTCTCCCTCCATCTCCTCCTCTCTCTCTCTCCCTCTCTCTCTCTCGACTTTGTGTGTGTGTGAGTGAATTTATGACATCACTGATGATGTCATCAGTGGGATTTATGACATCGCTGATGTCATCAGTGGGATTTATGACATCACTGATACATCATCAGTGCCTTGTGTGTGTGTGAGTGAATTTATGACATCACTGATGATGTCACAATGCCTATGTATGACATCACTGATGACATCAGTCACTGATGATGTAACAGGTCGCACTTGTAAATGAGACTTCGGTCTCAATGTGATTTTACCTGTTTAAATAAAGGCTAAATAAATAAAAATCAGTGACATCATCACTGAACTATAGCCTTGTGTGTGAGTAGTTCACTGATGTCATTTATGACATCACAGTGGGACTGTGAGTAATTCACTGATAGGAGGAGCGCTTTTAGAAAGGGGGGGAATTGTTTAGTCTTTATTATCGATTTAAATGTTAACACATTCACTGCCAGCCTTTTTTTTTACTGTAGGTAGCTTTTGCCAGAGGGTTTTTTTGAGGATTCTGGCTCATTTTACAAGAGCCAAGGATAATTTTCTGCTTGGACTTTGTGAACACAAAGTTCACAAAAGTACTAATAGAATGTGTGCTTTCTCTGTCTAAAAGAGTTAGTTTGTAGAGTTAGTAGTTATGTAGATATTAGCCGTTGAGTACAGCATGGTTTCAGCGTCTGAGACAAAAAGCTGAGATAATCGCAGTTTTGTGAAATTCAATATCAAACAGTCACTTTAACCATTTATTTTTGGCATCAGTGAGACATCAGACATAAACAATATAGTTCTGAACAGTAATTTCCTCCATAGCAGCACCCGCACCCCCTCTCCTTACAACTCCTCCCTCCGTGGGCGTGTCTGGTGGATTTCAGCAGCGTTTGTCAGTCACAAGCCAGTCTCTCCTGCCTGTCTGAGCAGTGAGCAGCAGCCTCCCTCTCTGGCGGCCCCTCGTCGGCGAGCGTGGATGTGGCTTAATCCGTTCTTGGATTTTCGGTTGAGAGCTTTGACGAAGCCTTGTGTGACTCTAGGCTTTATGCTGCGCGCTTCAAAGTGTGCTTTCCACCCAGTCCACCTTTGGAACCCCCCACCGCCGTGCGCCCGTGTGAAAGGTTTTCGCCTACAGTATGAGAATGAGGCTCGTTCGCTTCTGGGTCCTCGGTTGAGCTCAGCTGGAATGCGTGCGTTTCTGGCCAAACAACACTCAATAGTCTGAGCACCGTCGCCACTCAGTGGGTCGGCGGAATGGATTGCACACGCCCGGCGGCTCTAACAGTATAATAGAAGATGCAAAAGGGCCAGATCAACGATCCACCGTCAAAAAAAAAAAATCGATTCTGAAAACGTGTTAACACGTTGTTGGCAGTCAACAGCTGGATTCTGAAAACGTGTTAACACGTTGTTGGCAGTGAACGTGTTAATATTAATCATTTAAAATGAAAGTAAAAAAATGTTTTCTCTCCCAGTCATTTGGATGGGTGAGTTGTACAAGTGGGTGGGCTAGGCCCGTCAGGCCCATCCATAACGTTGTGGTGGTCTATTTCGCGTCCTGACAGTGGAGGTGCCTGATAGTGGAGCCTGCACCGGAGGAGACTCCACAGTGGAGGCCTTCAACAGGCCTGATAACATTTGGAAAGTCTAGAAGACCTAGAAGATTAAATTATTTTATCCCATTCAAGTTTAGCACCGTGTTCTAAATAGCCGTCGTATGATAAAGTCACTTGTCTCTTATCTCTTTGTTTGTAGTGATGAAACTAGTGCTCCTCTCTGTGTTTGTTCTGCTTTGTTTTACTTTCATCTGTCCTCCCCCTCCCATCATAGACAAGACCCAGCTGTTGCCATCAGAGGGGAGATGGATGGGAGGAGGAGGTTAGGAGGACATGTAGGGAGGGATGGTGTAAAGGTGAGGGGGCAGAGAAAGTGACCCTCCTGTCACCCACAGGTCACGGGCTGGCGATGAGAACCTTTTCTGTCCCCGCGATGACATTGGGAGAGGGACTCTAGATCCGTCCTTCCATCGTGCACAATATCGATTGACTGATTTTGATGAAATTTCGGGCAAGCGTATTGTTGCTCCATTATGCAATTTTCCAAAAAGTTTAGTGTTTCCTGAGAGAATGTACAATCAACAAATGTGGAAAGGTGACATTATAAAGTTGTATTTGAATAAGAGATAAACCATTTGATACAATTAGGAAAGAAAGGAATTGATCGACAGCACTCCAATAGCTTTTTAGATTTGTATTGCCTTTGCACAGACGTTTCGGGGCCTGTGCCCTTCTTCAGTGTGCATCAGTGGCAAGTGAGGTGAATCAGTCAATCACGCTGACACAGCAGCTCCCAAAAGAAACCTACATCAACAACCAACACTAATTGATAGCATTTCAAATTAGCTTATTTTCTTATGCACATCATCAATTTATTCAGTTTTCTTCATATGCACATCATCACATTATACAGTTTTATCCAGGACTTAGCTCAGAAAACAAGTATAAGACATAGGGGCCAAATCAATACAGAATCATCTCAAGAAGGTTACAAAAAACAAGATAAACAAAGCTCCTCTTTGAGTCCCCTTCGTTGGCTCCATTGTTTCAAGGAACTGGATCCAGAAACATTATTTTTTTAGAAGTGAGTTTTGTCCCGGTCACCACCTCTAGGTGGAGCTTCAAATGTCTCAATGCCCATGTATCTTAGATCTCTTGTGGTATGATTATGGCTATTGAAATGTCTTGCAACTGAAGATTTTACATCATGGTTCCGGATTGAACACTTATGTTCACAAATCCTAGTTTTTAAATCACGTTTCGTTTTTCCCACATAATATACATAGGTTGCAGGGGCATTTTAATAGATATACAACAAATTTTGTGTTGCATGTAATTCTGCCTCAAACCTTTACTGTCTTAGGAAACTGTCTTGTACAATTAGGAAATAATGTCATTACTATGGTTTACTACTAAACCATACTACTACTACTACTAACTATAACTACTACTACTAACATGTAGTTATGATCATTTTATATAAATATTTTATATAAGGACCGCCATGCCCCCCACATCCCCTGCAGAATTTTTTGGGCTTGCATGATGCCCCTGGTTGTGAGTGTGGTTACCAGAGGGAAGGGCCAGACCCACACATGTTTTAAACAAGATTTTAAGTGAAATCTTAATGTTGCTTCAAAACAAAAGGACCCCCTGCAGTCTCAATCCCAAACCCCAGGCACCCCCACCTGTCTCCCAGGCTGTGGCTAGCACTGTGGGGGCACCCGCCTGTCTCCCAGGCTGTGGCTAGCACTGTGGGGGCACCAGCCTCTCTCCCAGGCTGTGGCTAGCGCTGTGGGGGCGAGACAGTCTGGCGAGAGCCCCGGTGACCGGGAGGCTCAAGCTGTGACCGACATCTGACCACACAGCTATGGGTCAATCTACAGAGAGGGAGAGACAGGCAGAGAGGGGGGAGAGAGAGAAAGAAAGAAGGTCGACTTCCATAAGAAACAAAGAATGGGGAAGAGACACCAGTGTGAATCCATGTGTCTGTGATCCGCTTTTCACCTGCATTGCATGATCAGATTGTAGCGTAAAAATTCATCAAATTCAAGTGTAAACCACTGACCTAAAAATATGGACAGAGCTATCCCATTGATTTTGGTCTCCTGTTTGGAGTTGATTCGTTAGCCATCACCATCTTGATTTTTCGTCAACAGAGTGGGAGGGGGGAGGGAATGGGTTGAGTCCTTGCGCAGCTCACGGGGGTTTCCCAGAGCTGCAGCTCCGCCTATGGTCCATGATCGGCAAGCTGCGTGATCACTGGACAGGCGATCTATCAATCACCCCCTTTTCTATCATCTATTTTACTCCAAACAGGCGAGTTATAAAAAATGACCCCACCTACAGTTGTTATGAAAAGGTGAAATTAGCTATATAGACCAAAACCGTGTTTTGCCCCCGACTACTGCCCCCGACCCCCAAGTGGCCATTTGAGGAACTACAGCTTTTCACTGCACTTTCACGTCATCAGAGGAAAGATCTGATCATCCAAACCGGCTCAAGGCAGTCAGAAACACATTCAGCCTCATTAGCAACAAAGTGTAATGTGTCTCCAAGCTCCATCTAGGATCTACGCTAACGGAAATAAACTTTCGTACACGAATCCAACCAGGAAACAAGCAGGAGGCAAGATCAGATTACAACATAACTGTCAAAAATGGATTATCAGGATCAGAGGTTGCACTATAGACTTTCTTGTTAAATTCCATTATGAAACACCCGTCATTTAAATGTTTTAATTATAATGAGACATAGGATATTTCATGGGATTTAATTTTCAAAAACTTTAAAGTCCCTGGAAACCAAAATCCACAAAAACGTTCTAACTATGTTATTTAGGGTCTTATGTGAGTAATTGTGTGCCTCAGAAATTATGATACATTACTTTCAACCCAAAGCCTTAAAATCGCCACTTTTCTACAAGGTCTGGATTTCCATTTCCTCATTGAAGAGAGCGGAGCGCGCTGTGCTAAAATGCAGGATCTTATCACGTCATAAGATTTAATCGAATCACACACACGCATGCACGCACGCGCGCACACACACACTGACACACACACAGGTTTTTGCCCCCATCACAGCACAGAAACCGCGCTTACTAAAGTCATAAATGACACAACACAGACTCAGGCAAAAATTCGATTCTAGTGCTACTGGATCTTAGCGCTGCATTTGACACTGTTGACCACTCAATTTTATTGGACAGACTGGAAAACTGGGTTGGGCTTTCGGGTACTGTCCTCCAGTGGTTCAGGTCCTATCTTCAAGACAGGAAGTACTTCGTCTCCATTGGCAATTACACATCTGACCTATAGGATGACTTGTGGGGTGCCTCAAGGATCCATTATGGGGCCCGTTCTCTTCAACCTTTATATGCTCCGTCTAGGCCTAATTATGAAAAAAACAAAGTAGCCTATCATAACTACGCAGATGACACTCAGTTGTATATAACTCTTTCCTCAGCTGACTATGCTCCCATAGAATCATTGTGCCAGTGCATTGATCAAATAAATAACTGGATGTGCCAGAATTTCCTACAGCTAAACAAAGACAAAACAGAGGTGATCGTCTTTGGTCCCAAAGAACAAAGGCTTAAAATCACTGCATGCCTTGAGTCTCGATCCCTGAAGCCTAAGGATCAAGTCAAAAATCTTGGCGTTATTGATTCCGATCTCAACTTTAACTCCCACATTAAGTCAATCAGAAAATCAGCTTTTTATCATCTTAAAAATATAGCAAGAATTAGGGGCTACATGTCCAGACAGGATCTAGAAAAACGAATTCACGCCTTCATCTACAGTAGGTTAGACTACTGCAATAGCCTTTTCTCTGGTCTCTCCAAAAAAGAACTTAGGCAACTTCAGCTCATTCAGAATGCTGCTGCTAGAGTTCTAACGAAGACTAAGAAAGCTGATCATATCACTCCAGTTCTTAAGTCCTTACATTGGTTGCCAGTGTGTCATAGAATAGATTTTAAAATACTGTTATTAGTCTATAAATCACTTAATGGCCTAGGCCCTAAATACATAGCTGAATTGCTCCCACGCTACGAACCGTCTAGAACTCTTAGGTCAGCAGGGTCCAGCTTATTAACTGTCCCTAGGATCAAATCAAATCATGGGAAGGCCGCATTTACCCACTATGCTTCTGCTAGCTGGAACAAATTGCCTGAAAACCTCAGATCTGCCCCAACCTTACTTATTTTTAAAAATAGACTAAAGACTTTTATGTTTACTGTCGCTTTTAACTGCTGACAGCTATTTCTCAATCACTATCATATGTGTGTCTAGTCATGTTTCTTATATAGTCTATTCCTCTATAAGTTTTTAGCTCTTTTTGCAACTGCTGCGCCTATTGCTTAATGCACTTTTTATACCCTTTTTTTTTATTTATTTTTAAAGTTTTGTTGTGGTGATGCTTTTAAATGTCCATGTTATTCTCTTCTTCTATTCTTTTATTTTCCTGTCAACCATTTTATGTGAAGCACATTGAATTGCCTCTGTGTATGAAATGTGCTATATAAATAAACTTGACTTGACTTGACTTGACATCGCTGTGCACTCGCCGCTGCGCGGCGAGTGTGTTCGCCAAGCAACGCGCGAACACACACACACACACACACCATCTCTCTTTCCTTCTCTCTCTCTCTCCTTCTCTCTCTCTCTGTTAACGGAGAGAGAGGTTTTCCCCGAGCAGGTCTCCTTCGAGAGAGAGAGAGGAAAATACCTGCTGCAGACGGGACACGCCCACACAGTCCGCGGGAGAAAATACACTCTAAAATCGAATTGATTCTCATTACTTTTGCCATGACTGTCAAACCTAAATTTATATACTTTGCGACGTTCATCATCGTTCAAATTTGGCTGGTGGCTTATTAACATAGATTCTTGTGATGTGATTAACTCAAAATGCTAAATAATAAAGAAATATTTCTGGTTTCCAGGGACTTTAATGTTTGCTTACGGTTGAAATCTACTTTGAAAACACTGGGAGTCGACCCCGGTCTCCGGCATCAAAGGGAAATGTTTTCCGGACTCCTTCCTGCCTATGTGTGATCCACTGTCGCAGCTCAGTCATATAGTATGAAAACCACAACACTTATAAGACAGCATGTCGTGTGAAAGAACAGCGACTGTTAGTCCGTCCGTGATATAAGTGAACCTAATCTAACAAAGTCATCCTGTCCACTCTGTTTCACACCAAACAAAATTAATGATAGGTGTGGCTTTAGAAAGTGCTTGGTGCTTGGACTTGTATGCTTGATTCAGAAGGCTTCAGACAGCAGATGCGACGGGCAGGTGGAGACACAAACGTCTCACTTATGTCTCGTGTCATCTTCAGCCTTCACGTCTTTTTCCTCCCACCCTCCATCCATCACACATCCCTTTGTCTGTCTCTGTCTCCCAGATTTGAGCCTGGACCAGATGCATTGTCTTCTTTGACGACTGACTTGACATCTCTTTTACAAACTCTCTCTCTCTGTCACATACACAGACACACACACACACACACACTGACACACAGCTGCCCCCGGTCACAGTCTGCCAAGTCTGGCATCTTGACAGATTTTCTTTCAAAGGTTACATGTCAATCTGATTTGACAACCAAGATAAAGATTTTTAGATTAAGTCCCAGTCCATCTTTAAACAAGAATCTGAACCAGCTAAATGTCAATGAAGGGACGGAGTGTAAAGTTTGTGAAATGGCACCATATATGTTAGGTTAGAATTAGACTCAGTTCTCAGTCTCTACCCGTGTCGCTGAACTAGAGACAGAACTTTCTCCCTCCCATTGTTAAAACTGGGTGGAAACAATTTGAGAGTTTTAAAAAACCTGCATCGCAGAACCAATCCAGAGACTTCAGAACGGCCCTTCGTGCAGAAGGGGCGGTGATATGCAGAAGCTGTGTGCTTGTAATAATCAATGAATTTAAAATAAAAAAAAGCTCTCTCCATGTTACAAAGTGATTCTCTGTATCTCCAGTTTCACTACGGAGGATAAAGGCCCAATTATACTCCACTTTCATACGCAAATAAATACGTCAGTTTCAAAATGTGTAATCGTCACTGCCCAAAACTTCCATGCTTCTTTCACGTTGGTATCATGTTAAGCAATACATCCACCAGTGAGCAGTAGAGAGTCAAATGTGTGAGTGTGTGTGTGGCTCTGCTGTGTTTCATGCGTATCCATATGCTTTCAGATGACGGACAGAAATACGCATGAAATGAACGCAGAGTATCATGGACAGAAGGCTCTGTCCTTCTTCATCTCTGTCTTTAATGTAGAGTCTAATTGGGCCTTAATAGTATTATTTATTTATTTTTACAAAAATAAGAATAGCTGGCCCCCCTCTATTCATCTCTCATTCATGCTTTAAAGCCCTAAAAAATACTAATAATGGTATTTGTGATCAGAAATGCATGCAACATACTTCCTCTCTGTGTGCAAGTTACATAAAGAAGGAGGAGACGTCACTCTCATCACAGAGTTTGAATTTGGCATTGGGGCTAGACTTTGGGGACATTTCTATTGAAGTAAATTGGAAAGTCCCTCTATAAACCATCATGTGTGGTGTTTCACCTTTGATTGAAAAATGCTTCCACATTGCAAAATGTGAACGCTGAAGCCCAACAGAACAGAACATACAAGGCAAATCACAACAAATCACCCGCAAATCACCCAATTAACAGTACAATACACATGTCAACGCATCTACACTCAAATTCAATGAATTGTGAAATGAACACTATAAAAATCCTATAAAAATAAAGATTCATCTGCAACCAAAATAGATCAAATGGAAGTGGACACTAACCACTTTTTCAGTGCGGCCTTAAAGCTTCTTTCTGTGGGCAGTTCCTTGCAAACAGTGGGTAACTGGTTCCACAGAGCTCCTGCTGTATATAAAAACGAATTTTGTCCCATAGAGCTTTTAAACCTGTATGGAACCATATCTGTCCGGCTCCCTCTAGTGGAATAATTATGTGTCTCACACACCCAACTAAAATAATTAACCAGATAAGAAGGGACTGTAGCCTTCCTTATTTTAAAGGTCAGTCCCAACTTAATCTGAGCCACTCTCTTACCCACAGGTAGCCAGTTCAGCCCCTCAAAATGTGACGAGTTGAGATGAGTACATGGGGGGAGTTTGAGCACAGTCCTGACCAACTTATTTTGTGATGTCTGCAGTCTGTGCTTTATATGTTTAGGTGAGCCACTGTACCAGGAAGAGCAAGCATAATCATAATAATCATAATCATAGTGGCACTGCACTAAGGCCTCTGCTAATGTTTTCAAATTGTTTGAATGAAGAAACTGTGATTTTCTTGCTAAAAAATAGTTTTTTTGGTTTACTTTGGTCAGGACCTTTAGTGCCATGTTCTCCCCTGATAAAGACTTGTCCAAGATGCAGCCTAGGTAGTAGATTATCTCGGTGAGATGGCAGAATCCCCTATACCTCACTTCCAAAGCAGAACGTCTACCCAGCCTGATCTTGGAGCCGAAGAGGATTGCTTCTGTTTTCCTTAGGTGGAGGGATAGTTTATTATCTGATAACCAGATCCTCACTCTGCCCAACTGCTTGCTCCACTCCTCCCGGCGTGGAGGGGTGAAATGAAGAGTATAGTCTCACTTCTCCAGGCACCACTACGCCACTGGGTGTCAGTTTCTAAACATGGTGGATTATCATGTTGGTCTGCAACTCTTCAGCTTCTCTGTACAGTTTACAGTCTTCTATCATCCAGCATGGTGACTGACAGCCTGGCTGCTGGCTTGCTTCACTGTCACAGTGCTCAATTGCTTTTGAAATGGACTTTATATACTGTTGACTGTAAAGCCCTGGGAGTGTTACAGTAGGGGTGGGTGGCCTCTTTTTGTTTTACATCCTTTTCTCCTGGTTTTTCTGATTGTAGGCAGGTAAGATTCCTGTACTTGGTTTATTTTGGAGAGGTAAGATTATTGATTATGTTTATTGTTTTGGCCTGTGACGTCTTTTCCCCAAAGTGTGACAATAAATCACCTTTTTTTGGGCTTTAACTCTGTGTTGGCTGATTGTTTGGGAGCTGGGAAGGAGGGGGTCCATTTTTCATGTTGCGCCTGGCGCATCGTAACAGGCGGTGGGAGTGTCAGGGTGGAGAATGGAGCCAGAGCTGTTGTAGCATTAGGTCATCCCCCCCCCCCCCCCCCCCACCCCTCCTCTTCTCCCCTCTCTCGCTCTTTATCCCTCCCTCCATCCATGCCTCCTTCGCTTGCCTGCTGAGACCCCTCCCTGCTGTTGGCCCCATCTGTGGCCGCTTGACAGCTCTCATCACACTGGGACCTGCCGGGCAGATTGACAACTCAATGAGACGACCAGCGCCGGCCTTTTACAAGCACCATTTCACGGCTGCAGTCTTTGTATAAGACTCTCCCCCCATCCCCTCCCCTTTCCTCCCCGCCCCTCCTCTCCCTCCCTCCCCTGTCCGACTCTCTTTCTCTCTCCCTTTCCCTTTTTGTCTCTTTCTGTCCAGCCACCCATCAGCCATCATCCACGCCTGCAACCCCACCTTTCCCCACCCTACCTAACGAAGTCAAGCAACCACCACCACAAACTTAAATCAATCAAATCACAACTTCAGAATAGCATTACATGTATGTTTTTCCCCTCTTCAAAGACCCTATCCTCATCAGTTTGACACCATGCATTCATGAATGTTTATGCTGGCCCCCAATACGGGGTGTCAACTCTATTCTGCAAATATTTATTTATTTATTTAATCAATCACTTTCAATCAAACATGTATTTGTATAGCACAAATGCAGTGCAATGTGCTTCACATATTAATATACATAATATGCAGTAGGTTCCCATATTAAAAGCACGAGAAAATAGCATCAGATTACTACGCAAAATAAAACCAACATAATGGATAAAAGGAGCTACAAGTTGAGATAACTTAACTAAAATAACCACCAAATTCTGTGAAGTTTTTGACAAAGGTAAATGGGCATGACTAAAACTTCAAACGGGTCCCTTGACCTCTCACATCAAGATATCGGAATGAAATTGGGCTCATTAACCGCAAGAGTCTTAGCTTTGCAGCCATGTCTGACATGTCAGCTACATGGTGTTTTAGAGATTCAGGGTCCTAAAGACACAGTGTTCTGCATGCAGTGAAAATGTTATTCTCACCTTTTTTGTCTTTCCCTATTTCTACACAGTGTGGTACTTAAACATGAATAATACACACATGACACGTTTATTTGTTTATTTTATCAAGTGGGCCTTAAGTTACAAAAGGTTGGGAATGGGAACCCCTGGTTTAGCCTTCACTACATTTTTTGGTTGGGAGGATTGGAAGGAAGAGAGAGACGGGATGGTGCAAAAAAAAGATTGAAGGAACATGATCCTCTCAGGATACCTTGTATCAGGTTTGCATTTACCCCATGCACATCGTTTGACCATTTTTTCAACTTATAAATGTATAAAACCGGAGGAAAATCACGCTTTCTAGTGCTTCTCTATGGAGCTTAGGCTCAGATTGTCCAAGTGTATTGTTGTCGAGCTGGTACACACTGTGATTGGCTCATCTGCGTTCGTGGCGGGACTTAGCGGTCAATTAATGAGAGAGAGGGTGTGAGGAGGGAGAAGGAGAGACAGACAGGTTAAATGTCCAGTTAATTGGTTCGTTAAGGAGAGAGAGGGTTTGAGGAGGGAGACGGAGACAGACAGACAGGTTAAATGTCCAGTCAATTGGTGTGAGGAGGGAGACGGAGAGACAGACAGGTTAAATGTCCAGTTAACTGGGTCATTAAGGAGAGGGTTTGAAGAGGCAGACGGAGACAGAGACAGACAGACAGACAGGTTAAATGTCCAGTTAATTGGTTTGTTAAGGAGAGAGAGGGTTTAAGGAGGGAGACGCAGACAGACAGACAGACAGGTTAAATGTCCAGTTAATTGGTTTGTTAAGGAGAGAGATGGTTTAAGGAGGGAGACGCAGACAGACAGACAGGTTAAATGTCCAGTTAATTGGTTTGTTAAGGAGAGAGAGGGTGTGAGGAGGGAGATGGAAACAGACAGACAGGTTAAATGTCCAGTTAATTGGTTTGTTAAGGAGAGAGAGGGTGTGAGGAGGGAGACGGAGACAGACAGACAGGTTAATTGTCGAGTTAATTGGTTTGTTAAGGAAAGAGAGGGTGTGAGGAGGGAGGCAAAGAGAGACAGACAGGTTAAATGTCCAGTTAATTGGTTTGTTAAGGAGAGAGAGGGTGTGAGGAGGGAGACGGAAACAGACACGTTAAATGTCCAGTTAATTGGTTTGTTAGGGACAGAGAGGGTGTGAGGAGGGAGACGGAGACAAACAGGTTAAATGTCCAGTTAATTGGTTTGTTAAGGAAAGCGAGGGTGTGAGGAGGGAGACGGAGACAGACAGACAGGTTAAATGTCCAGTTAATTGGTTTGTTAAGGAGAGCGAGGAGGGTGTGAGGAGGGAGACGGAGACAGACAGACAGACAGGTTAAATGTCCAGTTACTTGGTTTGGAGAGAGAGGGTGTGAGGAGGGAGATGGAAACAGACAGGTTAAATGTCCAGTTAATTGGTTTGTTAAGCAGAGAAAGGGTGTGAGGAGGGAGATGGAAGCAGACAGACAGGTTAAATATTGAGTTAATTGGTTTGTTAAGGAGGGAGAGAGGGTGTGAGGAGGGAGATGGGAGACAGACAAGTTAAATGTCCAGTTAATTGGTTTGTTAAGGAGAGAGAGGGTGTGAGGAGGGAGATGGGAGACAGACAAGTTAAATGTCCAGTTAATTGGTTTGTTAAGGAGAGAGAGGGTGTGAGGAGGGAGACGGAGACAGACAGGTTAAATGTCCAGTTAATGGGTTTGTTAAGGAGAAGAGGGTGTGAGGAGGGAGACGGAGACAGACAGGTTAAATGTCCAGTTAATTGGTTTGTTAAGGAGAAGAGGGTGTGAGGAGGGAGAAGGAGACAGACAGGTTAAATGTCCAGTTAATTGGTTTGTTAAGGAGAGAGAGGATTTGAGGAGGGAGATGGAGACAGACAGACAGGTTAAATGTCCAGTTAATTGGTTTGTTAAGGAGAGAGAGGGTGTGAGGAGGGAGATGGAAACAGACAGACAGGTTAAATGTCGAGTTAATTGGTTTGTTAAGGAGGGAGAGAGGGTGTGAGGAGGGAGACGGAAACAGACAGACAGGTTAAATGTCGAGTTAATTGGTTTGTTAATGAGAGAGAGAGGGTGTGAGGAGGGAGATGGGAGGCAGACAAGTTAAATGTCCAGTTAATTGGTTTGTTAACGAGAGAGAGGGTGTGAGGAGGGAGACGGAGACAGACAGGTTAAATGTCCAGTTAATTGGGTTGTTAAGGAGCCAGAGGGTGTGAGAAGGGAGATGGAAACAGACAGGTTAACTGTCCAGTTAATTGGTTTGTTAAGGAGAGAGAGGCTGTGAGGAGGGAGGCAAAGAGAGACAGACAGGTTAAATGTCCAGTTAATTGGTTTGTTAAAGAGAGAGAGGGTGTGAGGAGGGAGACCGAGACAGACAGGTTAAATGTCCAGTTAATTGGTTTGTTAAGGAGAGAGGGTGTGAGGAGGGAGACAGAGAGAGACAGACAGGTTAAATGTCCAGTTAATTTGTTTGTTAAAGGCCGGCTTTACCGTGGGGAATATGAATATATATTAAATCTCACGCCCCTAAGGTTTTCGAATCCGTTGAAATTTTTGAAATTGGTTGTTTCCCGCCAGAGATATCACCAGAAATCCACTCTGTGTGGAGGGGGGGGGGTGGTGGAGGGGAGGGGCGGGCGCGGGGACCCGAAATACTACATTTCCCACAATGCACTGGGCTCGCGTGGCCTTCGTTTTCATGCCCACCCCTCAGGCATTTGGCTGATATCAAACTCCAGTAGGTGGCGGTAATGCACATATATGTTTGCCAACCGCCATAAAACTCAAAGAAGAAGAAGAAGAAGAAGGCTTCGACAATAAAAGATACAAAGAAGAAGAAATAAATCGAAAATAAAATTGCACCAAATTGCACCAAATGTAAACGGTAGTATATATGTCGGGAGATGTCTTCATAAAAAAATTCTCATGCATTTTAAGGCATTTTCGTAGGAGTTACGCGCATCTGATGTTGTAACTATTTTCTGTAAAAATGGGTAAAAATGGGTACATTGCTCAGCGTTGATTTCGTTACTTCAACTCACCTACTACTAGATGTAAAATTTGACGAGCTTTCCAATGCCGCCAGTCCCGTGTCTTTTGGTGCTTCCGTTCCCGAAAAAAAATCGTCTCTTTGCAAGGAACTATGGGAAGCTAATATTAGCTACAGCAGGCTAGGCGGGTGAACAAGATGGCTGCCTTTTGCTTTTCGTCGAGAGCTCTGAAGGGGCGTGGAGGACCTCTAGAGGCGGGACCATGGCTCACAAGACTTGTAGTTCATAGGCCCTCGAGTTCCGCAAGCGGGGAGGGAAGCCGGGTGACGCGTAACGCGTCACCCGGCTTCCCTAAAAATGTGAGAGATGCCTGATAGGTCAGGCAGTGAAGCTCCAATTTCAAATAATTTCAACGGATTCTAAAACCTTAGGGGCGTGAGATTGATATATATTCATATTCCCCACGGTAAAGCCGTCCTTTAAGGAGAGAGAGAGGGTGTGAGGAGGGAGACGGAGACAGACAGGTTAAATGTCCAGTTGGTTTGTTAAGGAGAGAGAGAGGGTGTGAGGAGGGAGACTGAGAGAGACAGGTTAAATGTCCAGTTAATTGGTTTGTTAAGGAGAGAGAGGGTGTGATGAGGGAGACAGAGCGAGACAGACAGGTTAAATGTCCAGTTAATTGGTTTGTTTAGGAGAGAGAGGGTGTGAGGAGGGAGACGGAGAGACAGACAGGTTAAATGTGCAGTTAATTGGTTCGTTAAGGAGAGAGAGGGTGTGAGGAGGGAGATAGAGACAGACAGACAGACAGGTTAAATGTGCAGTTAGGCCCGGACAATGGGCCGCCCATTCACATGCAAAGATGAGGTATATGGAGCGAGCCGCTGATTTAGACTTCAATTGAGAGGCACCAAGGCGTGACGGTGTTCCTCCCCTCCCTCCATCACCTCTCCATCTCTTCCCTTCCTCCCACCCCTCACATACCGCCCACAGCGTCACAAAAAATATGAGTGGTGGTCAACGGTGAGACAATAATTTTTTGGTCCCGTTTGTAGACTTTATACACAAGTTTGTAGACTTTACACACAAGTTTGTAGACTTTGCGTACAGGTTTGTAGACTTTACACACAGGTTTGTAGACTACACACACGTTTGTAGAATTTACACACAAGGTTGTAGACTTTACACACAGGTTTGTAGACTTTACACACGAGTTTGTAGACTTTACACACAGGTTTGTAGACTTTACACACAAGTTTGTAGACTTTATACACAAGTTTGTAGACTTTACACACAGGTTTGTAGACTTTAAACACAGGTTTGTAGACTTTACACACAGGTGTGTAGACTTTACACACACATTTGTAGACTTTACACACAGGTTTGTAGACTTTACACACAAGTTTGTAGACTTTATACACAGGTTTGTAGACTTTACACAGGTTTGTAGACTTTACACAGGTTTGTAGACTTTACACACAGGTTTGTAGACTTTACACAGGTTTGTAGACTTTACACACAGTTTTGTAGACTTTACATTTGTAGACTGTACACAGGTTTGTAGACTTTACACAGGTTTGTAGACTTTAAACAGCCATAATTGCAGTTATTGCAGAAATGGACTCAATAACAACAATTACAGTTTTTCCTGGTTGTTTAAACAGATTTTTGGGAACATCAGACACAATGTGCACAATCTCTAACTCATTTACCTACTGCTAAACCAATTCTGCTAAACTCCAAGCACATTTTCCTGCTTTAGACTCATCTTCCCATTCCATACCACACATTTCCTGCTTTAGACTCATCTTCCCATTCCATACCACACATTTTCCTGCTTTAGACACATCTTCCCATTCCATACCACACATCTTTCAGCTCACTAAACACAATTCTCCATATCTTGCACACTCTTCCTGATTTTCCACTCCTGATGTTCACTCAGAACACACTGCCAATCACATTCCTAAACTCCAAAGGCTGTTGTGCAATTTGCTCTTTGGGTATACAGTACATACAACAATATATGTCGATATTTCACATCCAACAGGTGAAACACTGAACATGCAAAGTCCTGATTCCACTGCTAAGGCATTCCTACAGTGTTTTCCATTCATATATAGTGTTTTCCATTTTGCACATCAGTGTTCAATGGTGTCTGTTTCCCCAAAAATCTAAGCACAAAACACTCGTGTTTTGTGTTTTAGCAATTGGGGAAGAATGTATTTGTATTGCATTCCATTCAGTTTGCTGTTGGGTCTGAGATACAGTATAATATTTTCTTTTTTACTACATTTCTGTTGCTTTATATTTGGGTATTTTACGAAAGGAGAAAATGCTAGCCTACAACATGAACATGCAAAGGTATAATTCTCCTGATCATTCATAAAGTGTTTTCCATTCATACTATAGTGTTTTCCATTTTGCACATCAGTGTTCAATGAGTGCTTGGAATGTCTACTCGTATGATGTATGTGTTTGAGTTTTGAGAGCAAAGTGTGCTTGTGCAAAGGAAGTAGGATTTAGCATTTTGTGCTTGAGTTTTGAGGGCAAAGTGTGCTTGTGCAAAGGAAGTGTAGGATTTAGCATTTTGTGTGTGAGTCTTGAGATTTGTGTTTAGGATTTTGAGGGAGTGAGGTAGTGAATCAGGGAATATGTTTAAACAACCAGGAAAAACTGTAAGCAATAACAAATGTATGCACCAGCGGAGTTTCTCGGCAGAAAAGACGTTTTCACCATTCTCGTCGATTTGGATTGGACTGATTGGCTGAAGGATTGGATTTGGCGACACTGATTGGCTGACGGAGTTGTCACGTACTCCCACCCACTGAAATGGGCTTGGATTCCAGACTTACATAGACCGAAACAAACTCTGAGATCAGGTTCTGGTTTTAGATAGGCCACTCTGTGTGTATGAAGTGGCCCGGCCCGGCAGACCTGCCTTCTGTGAGCCTCTGACAGGGCCAGCTGTGCCTGCATCTCAGCGGCCTCTCACTGCCCCGCTCATTCTTCTAATTAGACACTGGAAGAATTAGCTCCTGCAAGGCGAGTGCAGTGACGCAGTTATGCACCGTGTGTCACTCGCCACTGCCTCTGGGTTGGGTTGCCAGGTACCACAACACATACCCTACAAATCGGGAGATTAACAAAATAAATTACCAATCGGAAGCACAGTGGGAGAAAGGGTTAGAAATCGGGAGACTCCCACGTAAATCAGGAGTGTTGGCAGGTATGCTACCTTCAACAGTCAAGACAACCAACAATAGCAGGAGACAAAATGACACTGAACATTTAGCACAAAAATACCAAATAAGTTACTAAGAGTACCTAGAAAATGTGCTAGGGCAGTGGTTCCCAAACTGGTGTACGCGTACTCCTATAGGGGTACGTGGAGGTACTACAGGGGGTACTTGAGAGAAAGGGGAAAATGGAAAAATGTAAGAATAAATAATGACAATAAATGAAAGGTTAAAATAAATCTGCTCAGGCGGCACTAATTGCAACTCTTTTACTCCATTTCTTATTTTGTAATGTTATATTCTTCAAAGGGTGGGTTATCATAAATCCACTGCATCATCCCCAACATAAATGGGAGCTCGGGCTCTGTCTGTCCCACTGGAGCTCGGGCTCTGTCTGTCCCACTGTGATTGTCCCACTGTGACATCATCCATGATGTCATAAATCTCACTGTGACATCATCAGTTACATCATCTGTGATGTCATAAATCCCACTGTGACATCATCAGTGACATCATCAGTGATGTCATAAATCCCAAATCCTACTGTGACATCATCAGTGATGTCATGAATCCCACTGTGACATCATCAGTGATGTCATAAATCCTATTGTGACATCGTCCGTGATGTCATAAATCCCACTGTGACATAATCAGTGATGTCATAAATCCCACTGTGACATCATCAGTGACATCATCAGTAATGTCATAAATCCCAAATCCCACTGTGACATCATCAGTGACATCATCAGTGATGTCATGAATCCCAAATCCACTGTGACATCATCAGTGATGTCATAAATCCCACTGTGACATCATCAGTGATGTCATGCATCCTACTGTGACATCATCTGTGATGTCATAAATCCCACTTTCACATAATCAGTGATGTCATAAATCCCTGATCCCACTGTGACATCATCATTGATGTCATAAATCTGACATCATCAGTGATGCCGGTCTCATTGGCCACCCATTGATGAATCACAGGCTCTTTCACACACAGATCGCGCAAAAATTGCCGTTTAGGAGTCCCGCAAAGCTCGCACCCTCGCCACAGAAATTGCTTTCACACAGCGCCAAGCAGCACGGCCACTTTCCCGTGCTGTAGTGTACTTTCAGGTGAAATACCCTGCTCCCGGATTGAAAGGCGAGCGGAGGGATTTCCAGCTCCTCCTAGCCCAAATAAATATTTTCATAGGTTAGTGTAGCCTAGGCTACTGTATGATGAACGAATTAATTCAACAACAATACTTCCCTCCCTCCTTCTCCTAGTCCGCTGAGCTGGGAGAGGATAGGTGCACTCGCATGGTGGGCGGACTCGCCAAAACGGGCTCCGCCGCCGCACTCGCAAGGTGGGCGGGCAGATCGGTGTCCTACTAAAATTGAAACGATACACGACCGCCCGCATATCAAACAGCTGCAGTCTGCATAACGTTCGTCGGGGGAATAGTATGGGCTATAAATGCACATTACTAATAACGTTAGTAGTTTGTGTAAGGGAATGCACAGAGCTGATTTCGAGAGGGAATAACCTGGTCTGAGTCAGACCAACTCGCCACAGACAGCTAATAGCCCTCTGAAGCTTATTATTATATCCGTTAATTGTAGCCTACCTACTAATGTCAACATCGTTTGAGCATAAAGCCTAACCGCACGGAGCATTCCTCCTGGCGTCCCTGCAGTCATGATTGTATAGGCTACTTTTTTTACTTTCACTCCTGCACTTTTCTTGATCACATGAGGTGATTTCCCCTGTAATTTTTTTTATGAATGAGCTGACCATTCCCACCTTTTCCGGCTCGCTGCGACGACCTTTCAAGTGGAGGCGGGTTGCCAGGTAACCCGGCGCTGTTACTACCTCCCGTCGCGGGACAAAAGGCGTAAAACAATTGTCCACCAAAGCGCATTCACGACTTTCACATCGGAGGCGCGAATCCTATTTTCCGTGCATTTTTCGGCTTTCAAGGCCGGTGTGAAAGAGCCTACTGATGTGATGCGCTATTATATATATATATATATATATATATATATATATATAATATATATGTCTGTGTGGAAGTGTTGGAGTGATGGCCATTATTAACAGTCTGTGTGGAAGTGTTGGAGCGACGGTCATATATAGCCTGTGTGGAAGTGTTGGAGCGACGGTCATTATATATATATATATATATATATATATATATATATATATATATATATATATAACATAAAAACAGTCTCTACAGGAACAAGTCCATATGAAGTTGACCGCACACTCCAGAAGAACAGGGTGACCAATGTTATATCAAAAGATCATATTTATTTTAGCAGAACAACGCGTTTCGCAGGCTTGCTGCTTCATCAGGTTCATGATATATATATATATATATATATATATATATATATATATATATATATATATATATATATATATATATATATATATATATATATATGTCTGTGTGGAAGTGTTGGAGTGATGGCCATTATTAACAGTCTGTGTGGAAGTGTTGGAGCGACGGTCATTATATATATATATATATATATATATATATATATATATATATATATATATATATATATATAT
>NC_139623.1:50840914-50848414 GCF_964638095.1 Poromitra crassiceps
CACCTTCCATTCACCGGCATGCTGTCAGATTACTGCCCACGGGGTGAAAGCATGCATACGTGCGTGTAGTCACGTGATCATAATTGGGCGCATCATTGCTAGCGCATACATACTGGAAATAAAATAAGTAACTCTCCCCAAATGATAGAAACGCCACACATCATCAATGCACACTGAATTGCCTATTTATCTAAATGCACCACTCTCAACAGACAATTACTGTAGGGCGATTGCCCGTCCCCCCAAGCGTCTTATATTACACGGACATTCAGGCTGTCTTAATTACCACTTCAAAGAGTGCCGACTGGCGACATTCTCTTGCAAATTATCTATCAAACTAAACATTCAACGATAATAAACACAGGAAAATACTCATAGACGCACAATTCCCACAATAGGTTGCCAAACACACGATACGCTGCGGTACTTTCAGGTATGCAATTATCCGGTCCCGACTGAACTTCAAACAAACTTGAACTCGCAGCTCCCCACACTATCTGCAAGCGGGACTACTTTCTCTTATATCCATCCGCACGTCACATAGGAGGCACGCAACTATTGCAGTCTTAGACCCTTTTTAACAGCCGCCTCCGAATTCACCAAGTGAACTCGAACATCTGAAAAGGCCATGGGGTCCCTATGGGCGGGTGATGATCACTCATCTTCAGCGAGCGCAGGGAGACTGATGAGCCTGGCCACAGGCCGGGTGTACGCTCTGTCCTTCACCAACACCTCAGCTGACCGAACACGGCTGTCGGCTCCAGGGAAGACTTGGGTGACCTTTCCCACAGGCCAGCGGGCACGGGGCAACTGGTTGTCAACGATCATGACGATGTCCCCCACCTGCAGGTCTGCTGCTTCAGTCCGCCATTTCTGACGGGCCTGGAGTCCTGGGAGGTAGTGCTTCAGGAAATGCTTCCAGAAGTGATCAGCCAGTATCTGGCTATGTCGCCATCTTCTTCGACCCAAAATCTCAAGGCCCTCATAGACGACCTGAGGTAGGGATCCGTCCCGCCGCCCCATGAGGAGACAGTTGGGAGTGATGGGGTCAGGGTCCGCAACGTCTGACGAGGAGTACACGAGTGGTTTGGAATTAAGCATCCCCTCGATCTCGATGAGGACTGTGCGTAGCACCTCCTCAGTGACTGTTTGGGCTCCTATGGTGACTTGGAGCGCAGCTTTGAGAGAGCGAATCTCCCTCTCCCAACAACCTCCGAAATGGGGCGATCCCGGAGGGTTGAAGGCGAACCGGATCTGCTGGCTGGCTAGCTGATCTTGAAGGTCGGGGTGGAGGGCTGCGAAGGATTGCTGGAGTTCTCTTTCTCCTCCTTTGAAATTTGTGCCTTGGTCGCACAGGAGCTTGTGAGGCTTTCCCCGCCGGGCTATGAAGCGTCTCAGGGCCATCAGAAACGCGTCAGTGTCTATGCTGGTAAGAAGGTCTGCATGGACAGCCCGTGTGGTCATACACTTAAAGAGTATTCCCCACCTCTTCTCATTCCTGCGCCCAACTTTAATCATGTATGGCCCAAAACAATCAACGCCGGTTGAGTAGAAGGCGGGTTTGAATACACGCTGTCTCGCTGGGGGGAGGTCAGCCATCTTGGGTGGGTCTGGACGCCCTCTCCACTTCTTACACCCAACACACTTCCTCTGGTAACGGCGTACTGCTTCACGCCCACGTAGCACCCAATATCATCTCCGGATGTCTGCAAACACCCTCTCCGCCCCCGGATGATGCAGCTGGTCATCATAGTCCTGTATGATCAACCTGGTGAGGGGATGCTGAGGGTCAAGGACGATAGGGTGAATGGCGTCTGGGTCGAGGTCGCTGCTGCGACGGAGCCGGCCACCAACTCTGATGAGCCCTGTTGCCTCGTCGAGCTCTGGGGCAAGTGATATGAGGCGGCTGGATCTTGCCACTGGTTTACCGGCCTTCAGCTGTGCCCCCTCATCAGGAAAGGAGTCTCTCTGTGCCTGCCGCAGGGCTTCCAGTTCTGCAGCAGCATAGGCATCAGCTGTCAGGGAGGTTGTTGGATCCGCCGCCCCATGCAGCTGGCGGGCAGTGGCTTCCAGGTAGTTGCCCAGGGTCTGGTGTTGCTGTGGATCTGGCAGGGATGAAACTGAGGTTATCAGAACAGCAACAACAGGTTGTCTCACCTCACTCTCCGGCTCGTCGCAGGGTGTACTCGGCTTCTGCGGCCATGCATCGGGTGGCTGCTTCAGGAATGCTGGGCCGTGCTTCCACCTACCACCATCACACAGGTCCTGAAGTGCGAGCCCGCGTGTGATGTCGTCTGCAGGGTTGTCACCCGTTGGCACGTATCTCCATGTAGCAGATCCTGTCAACTCTTGGATTTCTGCCACTCGAGTGCCCACGAAAACTTTGTAGCGAAATGAGTCTGATGATAGCCATGTGCAAACGGTCAGTGAGTCAGACCATAATATGCCGCTACGGATGGGGAGGGTCAACTCAGTGGCTATGACTTTGAAGAGCTGTGCGCCAGTGAGGGCCGCACACAGCTCCAGGCGAGGGATGGATTGCTGCTTCTTAGGGGCAACGCGTGACCTTGCGGCCAGGAAGGAGACCTCCACATTGCCGTCTGGGTCCTCAGTCCTTAGATAAGCCACAGAGCCATATGCCTGCTCTGAGGCATCACAGAACACATGCACGTCTCTCATACTACTGGGGTGGTCCATCGGGTGGCTGGAGTAGCACCGAGGCAGCGTGATCTTGGGCAGGTGTTCTAGCTCTGATTCCCAGGAGCGCCATGAACGGAGCAACTCTTCTGGGAGCTGTGGGTCATCCCATCCTCTTCCCTTGTCCCACAAACGCTGCACAATGACCTTTGCTCTGATTGTGAATGGCACTATGTAGCCAAGGGGATCATATTGGCTGGCCAAGACTCGATATATGTTCCTCATTGTGGCCAGAGAACAATCAACTATGCGATGCTTGTAGGCGAGGGTGTCGGACTGGCAGTGCCAGTGTAGACCAAGGGCCGGCTCCTGGACATCTGTTTGACCGTGACTGAGCCATAGCTCACAGCTGTCTGACCTGACTTCAGAGGGGAGGTGGTTGATGACGGATGGATGGTTACTAGCCCACTGTCTCAGCTCAAATCCCCCTTTGCCAAGGAGATGGCGTAATTTGTCTACCAGAGACGTGGCAGCTTCCTTTGAGCTGAGGCTGTGTAGACAGTTGTCTACATAAAACGACCCTTTAATGACAGCTTGGACATCCTCCTCTGGCTGGCTATGTTCCAGTACGTGCTTCTGCAGTGCGAAGGTCGCACAACACGGACTGCAGGTCGTGCCAAAGGGCAGTACTTGCCACTCGTACACGCTCGGTGGGCTGTCTCGCTTCAGGTCTCTCCACAGGAACCGCAGCAGTGGTCTATCCGCCGGGAGCAGCCGCACCTGGTGGAACATCCCGCGGATGTCACTGCTGAAGGCGATAGAATGCTCCCTAAAACGCAACAGCACAGCCAGCAGCGAGGCGCCTAAGGTAGGCCCTAGAAGTAGGAGCTCGTTTAGATTGTGGCCTTGGTATTGAAAGGAGCAGTTATACACCACCCGGTTCTTTCCATTGTGATGGACTATGTGGTGTGGTATATACCAAGCTTCCTCTGTCGTCTCCACCTGATGTGGCTCCAACTTCACAGCATAGCCTGCCGCTTCCAGCTTGTGAATCTCTGCCTGGTAGGCAGCAGCTTGTTCCGGGGATTTTGCCAGACGTTTCTCAATGCCCCTCAGCTGTGGCAGCACAGCTTCCGGTGAGGCATGTAACTGAGGCATGTCCTTGACTCGAAGGAGAGCTGTGGCGTAGTGTTCGATGCCGTCGACGTTCACTCTCACCGTCTGGTCTTCAAGGAGGCGCACAGCTTCCTGGTCTTGATGTGATCTGACAGCCAACTTCTCACTGCGATACGGAAGCATGTCCATCTGCCACAACTTCTCCACATCCGAGAACAGATCTGTGGGAGATGATGTGGAGGTGAAGAAGCACTGTGGCGCATCACAGCTGCGCTTGACATCTTGAGTGGGGCCCTGAAGCGTCCATCCTAGGCGTGTTCTCACAGCAGCCGGACCTCCAGGCGGGCCCAATCGAACAGGCTCTATGGGGGTAATGAGGTGCGTGCAGTCAGAGCCAATCAGCAGCACTGGGTGGACTTGATTCAGCGACTGGAGAGGCAACCCGGCTAGATGTCTGTACTTCTGCTGCAGTGTACTGATGGGATGGGTGTGCTCTGACAGCCCCAGCTGCTCGGCGGAAAATGCACGCTGGATTTTGTACCTCTTTTCTGGCTCAGCAAACGGGGATATGGTAAAGGGTAAGGCCACTCCGTGAAGCATCTGCAGCTCCTGTCTGACTGTGCGGAGGGCCAACTCCTCTGGCTTGCCTTTAAGGCCTAACTTCTTTGCCGCTGTGTGGAGAAGTATGGTCCGCTCTGAACCATCATCTAAAACAGCATATGCCTCCAACGCCCTGTCACCATTCCTTATGATGACCTTGCTGATCTTCAGAAGCACCTTGCAGTCGTATGCTGGGCGGTCGACGTACAGGACTTGGCTGGATGTGCTCATGAAACAGCTCTCTGCTGTGGCTGTTGCTGAGGCTTCACCCTCTGCTCTCTCATTCACCTCGTGCAGCACCAGCAGATGTTTCCTGTTGCATGTCTTGCAGGGGGCCTTGAGGGTGCACTTAGCCGCTTGATGGCCACGGCCACAACGCCAACATCTGTTGTTCCCTTTGATCCATGACACTTTCTGGTCTTTGCTCAGCTGCTTGAAGTTGGCACAGCTGTTCAGAAAGTGGTTGTTGTTGTCGCAGTATGGACAAAAGGCTCTCCCCTTCTCCATTTTACTGTGGCTGTTGGCTGAAGGCTCTGACCTGGGCGAGAATGCAGGGGTACCTGGCTCTGTTGCTTTCTCTGTGCCCAGGAGAATGGTAGTGGTCTTGCTGGGTTTCTTAGAGTCTCTCCGGCTCTCTTTCTTTCTCATGAAGGACTCTTCTCTATTGTAGCTGACACACTTCACACTGTCCTCTTGCACTTCAAGCTCATATTCTAGCCACTCAGCAAAGTCAATGAGGGTGGGGATATCTACTCTCATGGGGTGGATGAATCTCTTGAAGCTGGCAGTGAGGTCATGGGGTAGCTTACTCAGCAGCCTGGATACATGGGAACCACACTGTAACTCAACACGGCCTCTCTGCCCCAGCTGTTGTAGCATGCCAACCAGTGAGCGTACATGGAGAGCGAATAGGCGAAAGGCTTTTGCATCACCACTGCGGATATCTGGGCCATCCATTAAATCTGCAATGCGTTGCACAGCCAGCTTGTGAGGTTGTCCGTACATCTTGGTGAGGGCCAGCATCGTATCTGTATAAGGCTGCCTGGAGTTGATATACGAATCTGCCACCAGCGAGGCCTCCTCACATCTGAGGTGGTCTGTAAGGATCTGGAACTTGTATCGCTCTGTGGCATCATCGGGGAGGACGTTCTCCAGTGCAATCTTCATCCTTGAGAACTCTCTCGCATCTGGCGATGTCAGGTGTGGGATCGATGGCTTGGGCCCTCTGTACATATGCTCTTGAGGGAATGGCGGGTCTGCGTAGTAGGAATGCTGCGAGGGGTATCCTCTCTCTGTTCCCTCCATATATCCATGCCGTGGCTCATGTGGGGCATAAGGTGGCAACGGCGGGGTTCTCTGGCCATACCGATCTACTTGGGAGTAGCTTGCTCGAGGAGGGGGAGGATATGGTGATGCATAAGAGGGGTCTTCTGCCACCTGGGGTGAAACTCTAAGACGGAAAAGATCCTCTGCTAGGTCTTCACCGGGTCTGCGGGGGTGGAGGTACGCCCCTCTGTGGTCATCAGGATATACTGCGTGTTGCATCTGGGCCGGTGTTGGGTGGTATCTCTCCTGCCGATAGTTATCTGTGCTTGGTGGCAGGTGAGAGGTTGGGAATGGCTGTGGTGCAGCAGGTCTGGGTGGAGCTCTTATCTCTGTAGCCAATCTCCGGACCTGTTGCTGGAGCTCAAAGTTCTGTTGTCTCATCCCCTTCAGTTCAGCAACGAGTTCAGGTACTTGGTTGGGCTGGTGCCTAAGATCTGCTTCTGGTGGATTGATCCGCTGCCCACTGGTGTCTGGTGCACCGCTTGAATGAGTCGGCGATGGAGCCCTGGCGGACGCCGCTGCTCCCAGTAACTCCTGCTCACCGTCTCGTGTGCTCAGCTGAGAGCACACAAGACGTGGGGCATCCAGCCGCCTATGGTACCCTGGTCCGCTTAGGTCGTAGTCCAACAGGTGGGGGGGAAGTGTTCCCTGGTTCAATCTTCTGGGTCGGACGACCGTCTCTTCTAGTCCAAGTTGTGACATCTTTCCACAGCAATTCGCTATCCGGCTCGAAGGACCATTGAAAAATACTAAAACCTCTGTGGTGGTAGGATAGGCCGAATAGCTGTGGAGAGTCCGATCAGAACTCTGGTGTGGGTGTGGAAGAGGGGGTCCCAATAAAAGTCTTTGTTGAGGTTGAATTATCTTTTATTCCTCTAATTAGACCGGTGAATGACACTTGTATAGATGTGGAAAACGTGGTTTCTGTAAATAAACAGAATACAAATATAGAAATAAGTAGGCTATAAAATAATAAGTACTGTATTATACTAATACATTAGTAGGCCTATCAACATTACCACAATACACTGACATAGTAATATCTTATGATAACATTAACCATAACAGTAAAGTGGCATAATATCAAATGTGACATACATGCCCTTTAATATCCCAGCTTTAACCCCAAAATAACATCAACACAGATCCATTGCCATCACTGTAGGGGTAACATATAAATATCCCCAAGTCACCTTCCATTCACCGGCATGCTGTCAGATTACTGCCCACGGGGTGAAAGCATGCATACGTGCGTGTAGTCACGTGATCATAATTGGGCGCATCATTGCTAGCGCATACATACTGGAAATAAAATAAGTAACTCTCCCCAAATGATAGAAACGCCACACATCATCAATGCACACTGAATTGCCTATTTATCTAAATGCACCACTCTCAACAGACAATTACTGTAGGGCGATTGCCCGTCCCCCCAAGCGTCTTATATTACACGGACATTCAGGCTGTCTTAATTACCACTTCAAAGAGTGCCGACTGGCGACATTCTCTTGCAAATTATCTATCAAACTAAACATTCAAAGATAATAAACACAGGAAAATACTCACTGTAGTCATAGACGCACAATTCCCACAATAGGTTGCCAAACACACGATACGCTGCGGTACTTTCAGGTATGCAATTATCCGGTCCCGACTGAACTTCAAACAAACTTGAACTCGCAGCTCCCCACACTATCTGCAAGCGGGACTACTTTCTCTTATATCCATCCGCACGTCACATAGGAGGCACGCAACTATTGCAGTCTTAGACCCTTTTTAACAGAACTGGCCTGTGGACAGGTCGAGCTCACTCAGTGAACT